>NW_024038707.1:0-55000 GCF_016077235.1 Cyprinodon tularosa
TTCCTCACAATTCTGACTTTTTTTCCTTCTCACAATTCTGACTTTTTTTCCTCACAATTCTGACTTTTTTCTCACAATTCTCATTTTTTTCTCACAATTCTGACCTTTTTTCCTCACAATTCTGACCTTTTTTCCTCACAATTCTGACCTTTTTTTTCCTCACAATTCTGACTTTTTTTCCTTCTCACAATTCTGACCTTTTTTCCTCACAATTCTGACTTTTTTTCCTCACAATTCTGACTTTTTTTCCTTCTCACAATTCTGACTTTTTTTCCTTCTCACAATTCTCATTTTTTCCTCACAATTCTGGACTTTTTTTCCTTCTCACAATTCTGACCAAAGACCAAAGAATCAAAGACCATGATCCTCACAGCGCTGTCTGCCTTGTCTGAATGACAGTGGGTTTGTTGAAGCAGGTGTAAGATGACATCATCAACTCCATCTCCATGGCGATAAGCAAACTGCAGCAGTCCTGATAGCTGCTTGTTGGCTTGCTGAAGTGAACCAAGCAATGTCTCTCTAGGACCTTCATGGTATGGGTTGCCAGGGCAACAGATTTTACCAGATTAAAGTCGTAACATTAGGAAAATGAAGTGGAGGACCAAATTAATTAATTAATTCGTTTTTAGCTCTCAGCTGTAATTTCAACTATCAAGATAAACAAAGCCAATAAAAGTCACAATGTGTCTAATTGTTTTTTAAAATCAACCTCCAGCTCTGATAATTAATAAAAACGAGGAAAGTAATCAGGTTCTAGGACTAATTCGCCCTCTTATGTCTGAACTGAGCGATCATGAAAAATACTTTGAGTAAGACAAGAAAAAGATCTATATAAATTAAGCTATTTATAGTTAAAGTCAGAAGTTTACATAAACTTATCACCATGGAAACAAACTCACCTGTAATTACCAGGATGAGTTGTTGTTTTATTATTAATGTGCTATAGCAGCCGTTTCTTGTTAGACACACTAGCAAAAATCAACATATTACATGAAAATCTACAGACTGGGACAGTACTCACTACACTGATGTGAAAAATGTTTTTAATACTTTCAGCGTCTCCAAACTTTTGGCCAAATGAAATAAAACCAAAAGAAATGATTCAGTTTAAATAAGCGGTTTGTTTGCAGCTGGAACAAACCAGAACCTCTGCTGTTGACCGGGTCATCCACCCACCCCGCCGTGGTTCCTTCATCTCCAGAAACGGTAAAATTAAATATTCATCTCAGTTATTTTCAGTCTGCAAGTCGAAGCGTGAACATTGGTTCTTTCAGGGGGCGCTGGAGTTCATTTTCTCCTGGCAGCTGTCCCAGAAGCTCTGTAGTCTGTTGTCCTTGTTGGAGCAGAAGTCGGTCAGGTCCCTGAGCAGGCGGTCGGCCAGCCTTTCATCCCCCAGCACCCCCGTCCTCCAGGCTTTGGTCAGCATTGTGTTGTAGGCCCAGTAAAAGCCCACCCTCTCCTCGCCGCCGAACGGGCTCTGGCTGTTGGAAGTAGTGGAGTTCCTGCGGCGCCGAGTCTGCCCGCCTGAATACTTCCTCTTGGAGTACGGCAGCTGTAGGAACACCGTCCCTGGAGGAATGAGGGACAGCTAAGATTTCCTCTTTCACAACAGAAGAGAGTTTTTATTTTTGATGCTGCGATGGAGCAAACCTGTAACATGGATGTACTGAGGCTTGTTCTCTGCGGGGAAATTGAAAGACGAGGCAGAAAACTTGTCGTGCACGAAGCCGAACCTGGATGGAGGAGAAGAAACCGCCTAGCATGAAAGAGACGCACCCCTGGTGGTCCGCAAATGCATTGCAAGGGGTACATTAAAATATTGTATTTCTAAGGAAGTAAAATAAAATAGAGCTGGGTCTCTATTTTGCTTTGTGAGGACCCAATTGAAAAATTAAACAAGCTTTTTTTAACCAAAATGTAAGTTTTTCTTATATGTTAAAAACTAATTAAGTAAATCTGACGATAATTTTATTCTGTATTTTGTTCCCAATTCGTCAAGTTTAAATGTGATTTTGAGGAAGTTTAGAGGAGCTCCAGTTTAATAAATACAGGTTTATATTATGATTTTATTTTTGTATTTATTTTTATTCCTTACTAACTTTCAGGCAACATATCTATGTTATTTTTTGAGATGGAATGCTTATAATTATAAAAATTAAATGCTCAAATTAAAAGATATAGATGGATAGAGGGGAAATTCACCTTCTCGACAGGAAAGATAAAAACATATAAAATAGGATAAAAAAAAAACCACAAAATTAGATAATCAGGGTTCCTACAGCATAAGGCAAGTTAAATTCAAGACTTTTTAAGACTTTTTAATGCCACTTGAAATAAAAATTTAAGACCAAATTCACAAGAAACACAAGAAAAACCTGCTTGCATCAACTTAACCCAAAGGTTTATTTTAACATAAACCGCTGCACTAATGTTTCACATTTTGAAAAGCTTCCCATACAGGAAGAAAGCTAAAAACACACCAATGACAGATATTTTTTAACAATTATTTAACTGAATTCACAAACTTTGTTTTAGCAGGGAACAAAACAAATCAGTTTTAAAGCCCCAACATAACCAGTGCTAAGTCTTTTTTGCAGCTATTTTTCTTTGTATGGTTTTCTTAGTATGTTTGATTTGGTGATAAGTGGAGGCGTTGCAGAGACAAGGGTGGAACTAAACTGAGAAATACCGGCTGTTTCTCTGTAACTCCATTTTGACGCTTTGTGTTTCGTGCTTCGCATGTGCGACTCCACTGCCTTAATTCCCATCGTTCTGAGCTTGAATGACTTCTTGCACTAAATCCACTGAGCCTCATGTATGTTCCCTGGTTTTAGCCATGGAGGAAACTCTTGGCTGGAGACTATTTTGGTTACATTTACACTTGCTCATATTTTCCAGACAAAAAGTTAATGGTGCATCTCCCAAATGTCCCGGCCGCAACAACGCTTTATTGGTTCCGCTATCGGGACGGAACCAATAATGGCGAGCCGTTATTTTTTTTTAAATAAAAAAAAAATAAAATTGTCAATTTTAACGTTTTATTTAGATTACAAAAGTAAATCGTAATAAAAATAATCCTATTTATGATGTTTTAAAAATTAAGACCTACGAAAGACTGATTTAAGACATTTTAATACCAATTAAGGCCTTAGTTTTATTTTGAAGAATTCAATGCCTTTTAAGACTTTTTAAGGACCCGCAGGAACCCTGGATAATGTTATAATAATAATAGTTACTCAGTCCTTCTAGAGGCATTAAACTGTCTAAGCCGGGACAAAATATATTTTGTATCTCCATTCTGTTTCTCACAGAGATCAGTCTTTATTTCAGTTATTCTACGTTCCATTTTGGACGATCATCAATACTTCTGACTGAGACTCATGGTAAGACAAAATGCACAAAGAGGTAAACAAGTCAAGAAAGGTTTGGAAACACTGATCTAGAAGAAGCTGCATCTTTACAGAGTGAATTTGGTACCATTGCTGTTGGAAAACAAAAGGCAGGTTTTATTAGTTTAAAATTCAAATATAAAACACAATCAAGAAATTAAACTTTGAAGGAAACTTTGCTTTTTTCTCAGATATTGTTTTGCACATTTTCTATGTATTGTTTCATATTTTATTCAAAAAGAAAAGTTTAAAAACAATCCACTTAGTTTCAAAGCTTGAAGGCGTTTCTCTTCCCATCCAGGAAGCTTTTACAATTTAAAATGTCAGAAATAGAGTTGAGATCGAGGCTTTGAAGAGTGGACCAAAAAAAGTCTTGTTTTGGTTTAGAAAACATAAATGTTGAACGGGAAGAACGGGTCCAACTCTTTAGAATGGGGTATTTTATTAGCCTGCAAGATGTGATACTGGTCTACGCCTCTTAAAGGGGAGGTCGTTAGGGGGAATTGTTGGCCTGGTGTACAGGCATATTTTATCTTTTCAAACTGCTTTTTATCAGAAAAGAAAACGATCACAGATCTTATATTTTGAAATAGGATAATATAACCTAAAATTTCTAATTTTTAGATTTGAAAATAGTCTTTTTAACTAATATCTTCTCTTCTTAGAGCGGGATTTCCTCTGGAGTGAGGAGGTCTGTGTGGACGTCAGCAACGATGTTTTATTGGTCAATATGTGTAAAGCATCTATAGTGGGCTTGATGTTTATTCTTTTTTGTTTCTGCATTTTTTTTATTTTATTTCTTTTTTTTATTTTTTCCTACTTGCTTTGATTCTGTTTTATCTTCCTGTATTTTAATCATGTAAAGCACTTTGCATTGTCTTTGTACTGAATTGTGCTATACAAATAAATTTGCCTTGCCTTGCCTTACGTGAAGAGAATGATCTTTAAAAGGCAATTTGAAAAGAATAAAATATGTAAAATCAATCTGAATAATTAAAATTTGATCAAAGCAAAGGAAATCTATAAAAATATATTGAAAAAATAAAACAGAGAATAAATATGAAAAAACAAAGGTATTATCAAAACTTTTCTTTATGTGCATTTTTAATGTTTCATTTCTGGATAACTTTTTATTATTTCCATTTACAAAATGTGTTCTTTTCTTGCAACAATGAAACAAAATTCATTCTATATATTTTGTACATATAACAGAAAAAGCACTAAGCTAATGTTGCTCCATACAGCTGTGGGAAAACTTTTTATTATTTTAAACTCCAAAGATGAACGTCTAAAGAAATAACAAAACTGAAACTTTTAATCCCACTAAAAGATGTAAACATCGATTAAAGTGCAAAGCTCTGACCTGTAGAGGATGGCTTCCTGGAAGAGTTGCATCCTGTCCCAGTACGTCTCTGGTTCAAAACCTGTTGGATGACAAGCAAACAAGAAGACGAGAAGAAGGCTGGACTCAAAATGTTGTTCAATCGTGGCTAAAATTTGGAAGCAACACAAATGTGATTCACATCGCTGCTGAATCAGCGTACAACGTTCGATCAAATCTAAATGACTTCATCGCATTGGAAGATTAAGAGTGAAACTTTTATTTACTGCATCTTTAACTTGGCCTTAAACGCTTTACTTTCAGTGTAAGTATTTCATTGGCGTAGATGAAGCTGGCAAAGAGTCTGGATGAAATCCTGGGCAACCTCATTATGATTTCTGTTGTTTTTATCATTTTATTCATTTACCGTATTTTCACGACCATAAGGCGCACCGTACTAAAAGGCGCAGTCTCAGTTATGTGTCCCATTTCTGTATTTAACACACGCATAAGGCGCACCAGACTAAAGGGCACGGGTTTTATATACCGGTACATGTCCTCTACTACGTTTAAATACCTCTACTGCGTATTTAAAAATAGAGCGGGAGCAAAACTGAGTATGTTTGTGCTTTATTCATGTATTTTTTACAAAGTAGGCTATTAATCAAACCTGGGAGCTGATCGTGAGACAGACACATCGCTAATGATCAGAGCGCTGTGATCACTCCTCTTAAACAGTTTATTGACGCCTAAATTAACTTAAAATGCAGCAATCTGCCGGCAGAATATGTTCGCTTTTATTATCCTGGTGCCTGCAGTTTGGATTGTACCAGTTTAGTTCTGACGCGCGGCTGAAGCAGCTTTGCTGCTCTGGCTGCGCGGTCCAAAAGTGTGTCTGACGCGCGTTGGGCGGAGCTACTCTATCCTTTCTTTGCCTTGCAGCTATATTTGCTGTGATCAGTGGGAATAAAGTAATTTTGATATGTTTTTAAGTGAGAAAGTCCACCTGAAAACTTAATTCAACAGCAGCCTCTGGCCAGGTCGTCTCCTCGCGGTTCACGGCGGCAGCTGGTAGGTGTTTTTCATCAAAATAATCCAAACTGCAGGCAGCAGGATAATAAAAGCTGTCAGTTACCAGATCAGCTTCTCTGACTGGTTGATGTGGCGCGTCTCGAGCAGCAGCACGTTTGCGGCGCGTCAGATGCTTAAACGCGCCCGAGGCGCTGCGCCTGCTGCTCAAAACGCGCTGCGGGACCTTTTGCTGCGCCTTGACGCGCGTCAACCATTGATTTTGCATGTAAACTCGCTGCTTCTGCTGTGAAAGCAGCCTTACTTTGAACGGCCGGTTCACACCGATGTCGAGCGGTTGAAGTTCCTTTGTCAGACCTCCCGGAATAATAGCGAGCACAGCGTTCATTTGTTTCACCTTGTCTTTCACATCGGCTGTGAGATGGGCACGCATGGAGTCACAGATTAACAGCGATGGTGATGCGTGGAAAAAAAACACCTGGTCTCCTTACATACACCTCCCTCAGCCACGCTCTCATCATCTCCTCAATGACTGTTAGGGTAATTGGCTTCTCTACAGTCCCCTTAGGTGTGAGTGTGTCTGTGAATGGTTGTTTGTCTCTGTTTTGCCCTGTGATGGACTGGCGACCTGTCCAGGGTGTACCCCGCCTGTAATCCATTGACAGCTGGAGATAGACACCATCACCCCTCGCCACCCCGTTTGGGATAAGCGTGACGGAAAATGGATGGAGATGTGACAAAAAAAACAAGTCTGGACCTCATCCAGAACCTGGTTTAGTTCTCAATAATAAGCTGGATAAAACGACAAAGTGATGCAGTCTGAGCATCAAGAAGACAAGAGTGAGTCTCCAACAGAGAAGATGATCCCAAAAAAGATGATACCCATCAGTATGAGGGCCAGGCAAAGAGTTATTCACTGATTATGAGAAAAAAAGGCATATTTTTTATGAGATTTAAATCGTAATATAACTAAAATTAAGTGATGATATTATGAGAATAATGTTGCAACATTGGTAGAATAAAGTTATGAAATTAAAGTCCTGAAAAAGTGATAAAAATGAGACAATAAAATCATAATATTCTAAAAACAATCGTAGCAAAACGAAAATTTAGGATTTAAAAAAAAGGAAGCAAAAAAATGAAGCAGAAGCAGAATTAAGAATAGAAGGGTTGGAGAAAAGGACCAGGTTGTACAAATGAGGAAAAAAAAGCTTTGCTGTTATCTCAGATTTCATCTCAAAATGTATTTTTCATATTTTTTCCCAAAAATTTCTTTAAAGCTACAGTGTGTAATAATTACAGGCATATAAATTCAGAAATTTAATATATTATACATAACTATGTTATTTATCATCACCTATGAGCTCAGCCTTTTAACCATAACATTTGCGTTGCCTTAGAATTCGTTATTTATAATTACATAGGAGCGGGTCTCGCAGCCATGGAGGCTGACATCTTTGCGCTACGGCAGCGCAGAGGCAACAAACTAGCGATTGCGAGATCTCCCATGACGCTCGAAAATAACTACGGCAAGTTGAGAGAGATGAACTGAGGCGGTACTGAACAGTAGATGGCAGTATTATGCCTGAGAAGCGTTTAGTCTGCCTGAAACCAAAGAAGAAGAAGAAGCAGGTATACTGCGCCTCGGTAACAAGAAAGGTAAACAAGGCGGCAGGCGTGAGTGACTTTGCAAACTGTTTGGCACTGTGTGGCCAAACATCAGACGAATGGAGGATCATGCCTACTCTGTATCACAACGAAAAGCGGCGGACACCGAACCCCCGTCATCTAAGAAGCGGAAACACGACGAGAATAAACGCAAGAGTGACAAGAAACGGCAAAAAACACGGATCAACATTGGCACGGCATTTACACGATGGAAGTCACTGATGGAGGAAAAAGGTTTTCAAAGTGACGCTCAAGTTGCCAGTTTTCTCTTGGACAGGTAATTAATCCTATACACACAATTGTCTAATATCACTGCAGTTTTTGGAGTACAGGATGCTCAGACCTGTCTAAAACAATAACATGCGGCGTGATGATGCTGTTACTCTCCAGTATACTTATTCAGCAACGTCCCTGACGTTTCACAGGTAATGATTCAGTAATTTTCTGTAAAATAATTTTCTGGATATATACCTCGGTTACTTCTCTCCGGCTCCTTTGGAGATCTTCAAGCCTTTCCTCCTCTGCTCTAGTCACCCCGCTGGCTCCCCTCTCTCGCCTGGCCCCAGCTGCACGCTCACCCCGGCCTCTCTGCCCTCTTCCTTTCCCTCTTCCTTGCCTTGTAACCCCCGTGCCACAAACAAGACTTGGACTCTGTTAACGGGGAATATATATTCTTCCAGCGAACACAATCTCGCTGTTAAACTAATGACTACAATTACTTCGTCTGTTTATATCACCATGCAAAGCAGCTCACCAAAACGTCACAACGACGTAGAAAAAATAACGGGTATATTTATTATCTTAAGTCTACATGAAATCTATACCCTACACAGACTAATGAAATACTATCTGTAAAATTATCTATGTAAACAAACCTCATCACTTGAGAGGGTAGGTGATGCGGACGTCGTGGAAGACATTTTGTCCTGTAACGCTCGCCGTACTGTTGGGGGGGAGAAGCGGTGGGGGGGAGACGTTCATGTTGCTGCAGTCTGCAGTCTGACCGCTAGATGTCGCTGAAAATTACACACTGTAGCTTTAAACTGATTTTAGATTTTTATTATTTTTTTTTTTAAGAAAACCTGAAATTAAGTGATAATATTATGAGAATAATGTTGCAAGATTAGTAGAATAAAGTTATGAAATTAAAGTCCTGAAAAAGTGATAAAATTGAGACAATAAAATCGAAATATTCTAAAAAAAATCGTAGCGAGACGAAAACACGTAATTTAAAAAAAAAAATTGATGTAACGTCATGAGAAAATTACAGCATTACTAGAAAAGTGTTAATATTACAGGAAAATATGTTATTTTATAAAATGAATGAATTTGTAACATGAAAATAAACTTAAATGTAATTAACAATACAGAAAAAAAAGTTCTGAAAAAAAAGAAAAAGATGTAACATTACCAGAAAAAGCAACAATAAAAAGTAAAAGTTGCGACATTGTGAGAATGAAGTTGTAACTTTACCAAATTAAATCTGAATGTGATAATAAAGTCATAACATCACGAGAATAAAATTACACAAATAAAATTGTAACATTATGAGAACAAAGTCGTATTATTATGCAAATCAAGTTATAATATACGATAATTAAGTCTTAATATCATGAGAATAATTTTTTTACAGTAAAAGTATAAGTTCCAAACATTATTTAAAAAATTTTGGAACATTAAAGCTACAGTGTGTAATTTTTAGCGACATCTAACGTCCAGACTGCAGACCACAGCAACATGAACATCTCCCCCCCCACCGCTTCTCCCCCCCAACAGTACGGCGAGCGTTACGGGACAAAATGTCTTCCACGACGTCCGCATCACCTACCTTCTCAAGTGATGAGGTTTGTTTACATAGATAATTTTAATACTGCCATCTATTGTTCAGTACCGTCTCAGTTCATCTCTCTCAACTTGCCGTAGTTACTTTCGAGCGTAATGGGCGATCTCGCAATCGCTAGTTTGTTGGCTCCGGCTGCCGTAGCGCAAAGATGTCTGCCTCCATGGCTGCGAGACCCGCTCCTATGTAATTATAAATAACGAATTCTAAGGCAACGCAAATATTAAGGTTAAGAGGCTGAGCTCGTAGATGATGATAAATAACATAGTTATGTATAATATATTACATTCCTGACTGTATATCCCTGTAATTATTACACACTGTAGCTTTAAGTCTTAATATCATGAGAATAATTTTTTTACAGTAAAAGTATGAGATCAAAATATTATTTCAATAATTTTGAAACATTAGGAGGAAAAGTCGTATTCTTACGAGAAATAAATTGTAATTCTGGTAATATAGTGACTTTATGTAAAAAAAAGCAATTGTTAGCATTGTTTTTTTTTTTTTTTTTTTTTTTTTTGCTGATTTATTGTTGAACCAAAGTCAACACAAGGTAAAGTCCAAAAACAAAATAGAGTAAAACAAAAAAAAAAATAAAAACAGGAGACGTCAGAGTAAAACACACGAGAACCAAGGAATGACGAGAAACATATGGTAGACAGAAACAATGGGAGTGCTAATTATCTGATAGGGAGCAGTTGTAGACAGAAGTTACCAGAAGGAGCTAAGAGAACACAAGGGGGCAACAGAGAGCAACTCAAAAAATACCAAACTACATAAATATAACACAAAATGGAAAAGAAACCAGTGAAATAGAAACACTGAATAACAGAAATCAAAGTGGAACTGAAAACTTTTTTTTTTTTTTGTTAGCATTGTTCTAATATTCAGTGGTACATAACTTAGGTGAACAGACTAGTAGAAGGAGATGTGTACCTTCAAACAGGTTGTCGCTGCCGTTCTTCAGCAGACACTGGATGTTCAGAGGGATGAAGAGCTGGGCTCTCAGCGGGTCTCCGTACAGATAGGATGTCAGCGCGAAAGGAAACTCTAGAACAGGAACCAGCAGGAAGCCACAGGAGGCTGCTTTCCTGTGCCAGCCTTGCACCTAACCAAAAAAAACCAAACATTTTTAAAAAAGTCCCAGGACGCGTTTGTTGTTCAATCCAGAATCTAAAGTAGTTTGTTTTTTTTCTGCAGGACTCATTTATATCCAGTTAACCCCCATTTTGTGCCACATCTCAGTACCATCTCAAACAGCACTGCAGCTGTGACGGCCATCCAGTGGAGCTTGATCTCAAAGGCAGCATTAAGAGAGAAGTTGCCATGGTAATAACAGCTGCACCACTCGGTTCGGTCGCTGCGGTTGTTGACGTCCACATCCAGGGTGACCGTCTTCTGCTCCGGGACCGTAGCCGCTGCAGGATAGATGGACAGCGGGAGAGGGAAACACGGACATAAGGGAGTAAAAGAAAGTGAGCTGGACGGAGTTAAAGGAGACAGAGAGGGCGGCTGATGCAAAGCAGTGCTTGAAAGCATTGGGGGGGGGACTAGCAGTAAGCACTTCAATGGATCTCATTAGTTTGCACCTCCTGATCTGGTCTTTTATGTTTTTCAACCTTTATGCTCAGCTTAAAGGTGCTTGTTAACATTATTTAAATGTTTTTTCTTTATTTATACACCAGTAACTGGTTGCATACAATGTTTTTCTGAAATATTACCACGTCCTGCTGGCATAATGTTTGTTATTTGTGTGTTTTTGTTGTGTTTTCATTCAAATTGTTAGTAAATATAAACCCCCCTGCCAAATTATTCTAGCCTGGGTGCCGTTCCGAACTTAGTCCCGCCCACAACGTTTGAGGTCGGGAAGTTCGGTCTGGCATTGCTCAATAGTAGCGCGAGTATGCTCGCCCAATATCTGGCGGGCCAATCAAATTGTCAGGGTGGGCTTTATACGATGATGGACAGATGATCAACAGTAACGTAATCAACCACGTCACCAAAGTGCGCTTGGGTGACAACAACAATGGCTGCCGCTGGAGAGTTGAGGTGAGTAGATTCTGCTATTAGGTCTGTTCTAGAAGATATCGACAGCAAATTAATTTTAAAAGAGGAACAGAGAAACGCGATCAAGGCTAACCTTCTTGTTCTAGGCGTGAAACTGCACGCTTTGATTTTTGTTGACAACAACTATGCATTGCTTAACATACGTCACGCACTCCGTTGCTCTTATTGGTTGTAGGTCTATCCAATTGAGTGCAGAGGCATTTTTTTCCTGGTTTGTTCAAAACACGCCCCATAATCACAGCTCTATGGAGCAGCATCAGACTCATATTCTGACTAGAAATGAGTAGGACTACATCAGGCTAGCTGGTGCCTATCTCTAGCTGTCAATGGGCGAGAGGCGGGGTCCACCCTGTACAGGTCGCCAGTCCATCGCAGGGCGACACAAAGACAAAGCAACCATTCACACTCACACCTAACGAGAATTTAGAGAAGCCAATTAACCTAACAGTCCTGTTTTTGGACTGTGGGAGGAAGCCGGAGTACCCGGAGAGAACCCACGCATTCTCAGGGAGAACTAGCAAACTCCATGCAGAAAGACCCCGGGCCGGGAACTGAACCCAGAACCTTCTTGCTGCAAGGCAGCAGTGCTACCCACTGCGTCATTGAGCTGCCATTTTTTTTTTTTTTTATCTTAAATACAAAATAATTACATCATTTTTAAAATTTTGGTGCTCCAAGTTTGTCACTCAGTAAGGCGTGTTTTAGAGTCTACACTCCAGTTAACGATTAAACGATTAGTTGATGATTATTTCAATACTCACCATTATTTGTTTCAGACGTTAGTCTTTCTTTTACATGGCTGGAATAACTAACTTCCCCTCGTGTCTCACATTCTGACATCATACTATGGATCATTCTGACCTGGACTACAAATCAGGATTAGAAATATTATTTAAATTATTTAATCAAGTCAATTTTTTTAGGATGTATGCAGTGTAGTTTCAGGCAATGTATAAAATCCCTACATTATTTAATAACAGGGTCACTATTGTTGCATTGTAACAACAGTGACTAGCTAATTATTATAGTTTGTTTCGGATATGCACGGCAATATTAATATTAGGATAAAACATTTGAAATGCAGGCAGCTGATGTTCACTACAGCATTTAAGTGATACAACAGAGTTAAAAAAAGGAATAAAAAAAAATTAAGCAGAAGCAGAATTAAGAATAGAAGGGATGGAGTGCGGAAGAAAGGAGCAGGTTGTACACCGCAGCACTACTGACCCACAGCCACCGACACCACAGCATGCATCCAAACCCCAACATGACTACAACCGGATCAGCTCCACAGTTATACCGGGTCCCATGCACTGATCGGACTGTGTGGAGGATGGAAACTTCCATCGCATTCATCTTTTTCTGTTCTTTTGGGGAGACTACAGCTACATCAGCTGCATGCAGGAGACAAACACCATTATGGAGGGAAATTCGTTCCATTATTGTTGCAAGGAATGAGCACACTTTATAAATGCAATTTTTTAAAGAAACCCATTCTGTAAATTGATAACTCAAACAAATACAATCCTGAAATAAAAATTTAAAAAAAAATAAATGCTTTTTTAGAGTAAATTTGCTGTTATCTCAGATTTGATATCAAAATGTATTTTTCATATTTTTTTTCCAAAAATTTCTTTCAACTTATTTTATATTTTCTTTTTTTCTTTTTTAAAGAAAAAAAAAGTTGAGTTTTATTAACTTTCACAGATCACATCCTCTAAACATGTGGGGGCGGAGTTTCCTCTGAAGCAAAGAACAAAGATGCATTTCTATTGCCCTGCATGACCGATGGCAACAACATTTTTATTGGTAAATGTTAGCATTTGTATCGGCCTGAGGTGAAGACAATTATATATTTCTGGATTGGATTTTTTTGTATTTAAATTTACAAAATGTGCATTTTTTTAAATTTCCATTTAGAAAATGGATGCTTTGCTTGCAACAAAAATGTAATAAATATCACTCCATACTACCAGCTGTTTGATGAGGATCCGCAGCCTGCTTTGAGGAGAACCGGATCCTGTATCTCTTTGTCACGTGAATAAAAAAAGATAAGGACTGTGAGGATGATGATGTTATCAAATGTTAGACGAGGGAAACTTTGTTAATCAGCAGAAACTTAGTTTGTAAAGCTCAATGTTGTCAGTTTGGACAAAATATTTAAACAGGACGTTAACCTGGGAATAAAGAGATGTTCGCTGGAGCTAAAACCAGTGACAGCTCAAAACGAGATCCAAAAAAACTTATTTTACTTGTAAAAAGAATAATTTAAAGGAGAAGTCCGGTCATATTCAGAATACAAACTTCTGAAAGTACTTTAAATATGAAATTATTACATACTTTTCAATAAATTATAAGTGTTTTAATCAAGAGTAATTTTCATTTGAATGCGCTTTACTGGAGGCATCCATGTTTGTCAAAGAACACTACTGCCACCTACTGGTTTGTGACGTCACGGTGCGGTATCAGCTGTTGATCAAGTCCCAGTGCTGTATCTGGTGTTTGTCACAACGCGCTATTATCCAAGTCATCTTGAAAACATTCTTCTTCCAAATGTTGGCTACATATTACGGGTTTTTTCTCTGGCCAGAAGTTCGATGGCAAATCCTCCCTCTTCAAGTTGGCGAGCCAACGACCAACCCGTCCGTGGAGGATCAGGAATCAGAAAGGTGGAATAACTCTTTTTTTCACTTTTATCCAGTGTATTACAACATTTAATTGTCAGTTTCACTATAGCTCTGGTGAATTTCAATGGTGAAGTCCTCTGGAAATCTTCAATAATTGTTGTTGATTGCAGATGTGTCTAGTAGTTCCCATTGATTTTGCTTGTAAAGCGGGGAGAATGGCGCTAGGCTTACCGCACCGTGACGTCACTGCTGGAAGATGGCAGGAGAGAGGGGTTACTATATTTGGGCAAAAATGGCCGCTCCCAGACTCAGTGATCGCAACGAAAAATATTAAATTTTTTTACTGATTAACGCTAAATTCATGAAATCACTGCAAACATATTAGTTTTAGGTATAAATAATGATCCACTGATCGTTCCTTACTGACCAGACTTTTCCTTTAAAGCAGTCCGTGCTGTTATTTAGAATTTATTCACCTGTACGTCATCTCTGCTGCGCTGAAACCAAAATCAAGCTGCATAGAGAAGATAAATATGCAGATTAATCTGTTGCTTTAGATGGTTATGCTCGAGTCAGCCTTCAGTCTCAGGTCCTCACAAACATAGCAAAAACTAGTTATCTGTTAATGTTTTTTTTTGTTAAACACGTGATACCTCTACCATAAGAACGCATTGTGAACGTCTCTGTTTTTATATGGAGTTAATTTTGTTCCATTATTGTGGGAAACAAAGAACACTTTCTAGATAATAGCAAAGAATAAACATAAAGATCAATCCAGAAATTAAAGTTATTAATCAAAAAAGATAACTTTGTTTCCCCAAATATAAGGAAAACTTGAATCAGACCTCATGTTCCAACTCGCTCGCTTTTCAATTATAGATGTTTGGTTATTATACAATAACTCTGGATCGGCTTACGTTGTTCTTTCCCATATTTCCACTGTGGTGGAAGCTTTAATGTACAAAGCAATTGTAACTTGCCTTTCCAAATAAAAATATTTAAAAAAAAAAAGATAACTTTGTGGTTTTCTTAGATTTCTTTTTCATTTTTTGTTTCAAAATTTTTAAATATAATTTTTTTTTTCAGATAAGTTTTACCATTTGCATTCTTTCCAATTGTGTTTTAAAAATATAATTTTCTGTACTTTAAGCTTAATCCAAGCCTCTCCAATAAAACCAATAAAAATGTGTTGCTAATGTTCAGCAGACCACAGAAGTGCAGAGAATTTGATCTGTAAAATATAATATGAAAGAATAAAATTTGCAAATCGTAATCCAGAATAAAAAGAAAACTGAAACATTTCAATAGTAAAACAAATATATATAGATATATAAAAAAAAATGGAAATTGTCAAAATTACTCCCAAAACCTTTTGTCTGCATCAAGACGTTTTTCAAAGTTTAATTTCTGGATTGGATTTTTTTTAAATATTTTTTATATACAAAACATGTTATTTTGCTTGGAACAATAATGGAACAAAAGGCACTCCATATCTTGGGTCAGATGCCATCATATCTAAGGACAAGTAATCAGTCCTCAGTCCTGCATCAATCATGTTTAATTCTTAGTGAAATTTGCCCCAAACTGAAAACATTGAGCTTTTTGTTGAACAGATCAGAGAACTGGCACGTAGCAGCTGGAACGCTAACAGGTTAACTCTGCTGATGATAAACCCATTAATAAATAGGTGAGGCAGTAAAAGAGGGTGATTTATAATCAGGATTTTTTGTGACTCCGTAATACTGGACCCAGACGCTTCTCAAAGCAGGCTTTGCTGGGATCCACATAGACTGGATGAGGAGAAGACGTTTTCCTTTGCGGTGCAGGCTGAGAGGACCAGGCTGGGTATACCTAACAGTGCGGCGGCCTGGCTGCGTCCCCCAAAGCTGCGGCTGAAGGAGCTGTGCCTACTTGCATAGGAGGCTGGCCGGCTGGGGAGCCAGGGAAGGAGGAAGGCCGGGAGGTCGCAGGGCCGTCGCTCCTCCAACACAAAGGCCACCTCAAACCACTTCCTCTGGAAAAGAGCAAAATCCTCCACGGCTGCAGTCGACCAGCCACCAGCGGCTGGAGCCTGAAGCTGGGAGGTCTGGCCTGCAAAAGGTAAAAAAAGCTCTACATGAAACAAAGAAATATATCCCCGTGCAGGATAGCGCAGTTTATCTACCATCTTTTTCTCCTACGATCCGGTAGAAGTAGAAGCCGTAGACGAAGGTACGCATGGCGTCTCCTGAAGCATGGGCCACCACACCTTCATCCAGCATTTTCTGGACGGAACAAAACAGGGACCAGACTGAACATAGAAACACCAGCAATAAAGGTTTGACATCTGAAAATACTACTAATGAGGAAGTTTTCATTAAAGCAGGTCGTACACTGAACAATATTTTCAATCTTTGTACTCAGCTACAGCTCTAACTATGTGAAAACCGCCAGGTTTAAAAGTTCACAGCTAATGATGCATGTTTTTCAGTGTTGGGCACGTTACTTTGAAAAAGTAATTAGTTACAGTTACTAGTTACTTCTCCCAAAAAGTAACTGAGTTACTAACTGAATTACTCCACAATAAAAGTAACTAGTTACTAGTAAAAGTAAAAGTAACTATTGCGCTACTTTTGCGTTTCTCTCCCTGGTAACCCTCCCCACCCAGTAAGTAACGCCGTTACTTTCAACGCCGTTAGTCCCATCACTGATGTTTTTGCACTAAACGCTCTGAGATTTAACTGCTCACACCATATGTCCAAAAACCACGTCGGACTCAGAGCCGAATAACCGGGCTGGTCAAGCCAAACTTAGACTGTGCGTTAATGTAAAGCAGGAGGTCTGAAGCTGCTACCCACGCGACCCGACCCCGGATAAAGCGGAAGAGGATGGATGGATGGATGGATGGATGGATGGATGGATGGATGGATGGATGGATGGATGGATGGATGGATGGATGGATGGATGGATGGATGGATGGATGGATGGAGCAAAAGAGCTGCATGTTGCAGACCCCTGGCTTAGGCATTATACGTTTCAACTTCGGCCTAAAAACCTTTCGGTCAGGCATCTTCTAGCACCTTCTATTCTTTAAAGAACACGCTCTCATATCGTATCATGGAGAAGAACTTCCAAAAATGGGTGTCATGTGGTCTAAGTGTTTGTAATGACAGAAGAAATAAACTACTACCAAAAACTACTAGTACTACTACTACTACCACTACAACTACTAACTCGGCTCGTATCTCTACGTTTACAGCAGGATTCGCTCATAAAAACCTCAAAGGCCGAATGAATTTAAGACTGAAAGTCGGCCTGATAGCGGAGAGGAGAAACGATGTTGAAGCAGTAAGAAACCTCCAGCAGAGCCAGGCTCAGTGTGAGCGGTGAAGGAAAACCTTTACCTGCATTATATCCACAGCCATCCCCTGAGTGGCCACGCCCTCCACGTTGTTGACCAGCCAGTGAACCACTTCGGCGCTTATGAAGCAGTTGAGTGGGAGGCCTTTCTGTTCAGGAAGAATCTGCACACCGGTTCTGAAATAGAGAACAAACACTGAGACCAGAGCCACAGAAACACAGAGATGGACCGATTCATCGGCCGGCCAATGCTGGAGGCCGACCTGAGTCAAGTCGGCCCCCCCACCTTCTTCAAATCAGACAGAATTAGTGTCAAACTTTTGACTGGTTTGTGCAGCAAAAATTGTTGTTTGAGCTGCTATCATTTTAAAGATATAAAGAGATGTTTCTAGAGGTCATCAAAGGTCAACCAGCCCCCCCACCTTCTTCAAATCAGACGAAATGGGTGTCAATTAACTCAGCTCCATTTGTGCTGCTTCGGCTTTGAAGATATTAATGAAAATTCAAAGGTCAAAAGGTCAACCAGCCCCAAATTGGTGTCAAACGTTTGTGCTCGTCTGTAAAGATATAAAGAAATGTTTCTATAGGTCATCAAAGGTCAACCAGCCCCCCCAACCCCACCCGTGGCAGCCGGCCCATAGGGGGCGCTGGGGCACCGCCCTCCCTGATAAGAAGAGAGAAACGTAAAATATATTTTTAGAAATTAACTCATAAATGTCAGTTTTACTCTCTAGAGTGTGTACCTATAAGCAAAACAAATTATATAAACTACATTTCCCAACCTACTGTCATTCATTTGTGGATTTCCACAGACAGACTCCTACCGTCTCTGTCTTGGGGCTGTGATCAGACTGCCCCACATTTGCATAGAATCTGCCAATCATGTACTATTGCTAGGTGAATTTAATAATTTAATGGCCAATCAGCGTCTCAGAATTTTATGGTCTTGGGGCGCTGAAAATACTGCCCTTTAACAGGCTTCTGCACCCAAGCGCAGGTGCAGAGTGACGATGGCGAATGTAACGAACGAGATGCAGCTTTCACCAAATTCGGTGAGATCCTTATTTATCTACCCGTTTGCCAGAAGAACATCCCTGTTGTAGGATATGAAAATTTCCTGTCATGGTTATTGTGACTGTGACGAATCCACCTCGTCACTTAAAATAACCTCTAACTTTGCGCGCCACACAGACATTCCTGTTATACTGTGTTTGTGAGGACCAATACGCTCGCGCTGAGCCCAGTAGCTCCATTAACTTAAAACACACAAGCTGTTCCTGGTTACCTGCTGGCGTATTGAGGGTGCACACTTAATATTTCAGTGGGGTTAGCCGTGTGTGTGTGTGTGTGTGTGTGTGTGTGTGTGTGTGTGTGTGTGTGTGTGTGTGTGTGTGTGTGTGTGTGTGTGTGTGTGTGTGTGTGTGTGTGTGGGTGTGGGTGTGTACGTGTTTATGCTACGGGGACTTGTCATCTTCAGTCTGGCTGCGTCTTTGCTGGGTTCAAACCCAGTTTGGTGTAATTGAATAAGTCAATGAATCTGTGTAAAAGAATTAAGTTATAAAAATTATATGTTTGTTTTTGTACATCAATTGTTTGTGGAGGTAATATATGGACAAAACTGATTTATGAGAAGAAATCAGAAATAAGAGAGCCTGAGGGGAGGGGCTTAAACTATTTAATGAGGGCTCTGGGAAGAAGAGCAGCCATTTTGTTTTCTGTTTCTTTGTTACATTGCTGGTAACTGGAGGGAGGCTGAGGCCCAGAGTATCTTGCACATGTTTAGTTTCTTTTGCACCCTGTTTTGAGTTTTTGAGCACAATAAATCACCAACACCGGTAACCCGACTGAGCCTGGATTCTTGGAGGCCAAAGAACCCCGTCACAGTGACCCAAATCATCACTGTTACTGTTATTATATAGTAAATTAAATCATTACTGTTAAATTGTATTTATTGTCCAATTGTTTATTTGAATTCTTATTCCAGATTAGTTGGAGACATACACTAGGCTATATCAGCCCCACCAAAAATATTTTTCACCAGTCGTCACTGAACCCCACCCCCACCCACCTTCTTCAAATGAGCCAAAATGGGTGTCGATTAACTCGGCTCCGTTTCTGCAGCAAAAATTTTCATTTATGTCGCTCTCATTTTTTTACAGTTTAAAATTTTATAATCATAGGTTTGCAACTTATAATTTATATGAAATTCAGAGTTTCAGAATGAACAAATGTTCACTGACCTTTGATGGCTTCTAAAAACAATTATTAATATCATTAAAATGATAGCAGTACAAAAAAATGTATATATTTTAAAATACGCATTTTTACATTTTTAATATATTAATTTTAAATATTTTATATTTAAAATTAATTTTAACATTTTTTTATGGCAAAATTTTTCATTTGCACTGCTACCATTTTAATGGTATTAATGATATTTTGTAGAGGTCATCAAAGGTCAGTTAACATCTGTTTTTGCTGCACAAACGTTTGATACCAATTTTGTCTAATTTGAAAAAGGTGGGGGGGCTGGTTGACCTTTTGACCTTACATTTTCATTAATATCTTCAAAGCCAAAGCAGCACAAACGGAGCTGAGTTAATTGACACCCATATCATCTGATTTGAAGAAGTTGGGGGGGCTGGTTGACCTTTGATGACCTCTAGAAACATTTCTTTATATCTTTAAAATGATAGCGGCACAAACGAAAATTTTTGCTGCACAAACCAGCACAAAAGTTTGACACTAATTTTGTCTGATTTGAAGAAGGTGGGGGGGCCAACTTCACTCAGGTTTTAGGCCGATATTAATGTTGCTTGTTGTATCGGCATTTGCTGAGTCATTGGTGCATTTAGCAGCCCTTAAAGGTATACTATGCAACCGGTGTTGATTTTCCAGCGAGGCTCCCCCCAGAGGGCGAAAGTAAAAGTGCACTGTCGTAAATATGCTCAGCTGTTCTCCTGGTTTCTCCGTCAAGCCAGGCGCGGTTGTTTTGAGCTTAGCAGACAGGCGAACGCAACGAATGACTAACACAGTGAAAGTATGAACATGCACACAGAGAGAGAGAAACCATTGCGCACTTTCATCTGGTTTGGTCTGCAGCGGTTTCCGTAGACTCGTGAACTCGCAGGTGCGCGCTTGTAGGAAATCCTATACGCTACTGTTTATGCTCTAAAAACATTCAAAAGGACTTTGTTTCGAGTAAATTATGGACGCTACCCACTCAGGACACTTGGAATACATTGGACGAGCAGTATGGAGGAATATTGACACGTTTTTGTGGACTTTTATGGACCTTTCTGTCTCGGGCGCCATAGACCTCCATTATTTGAATGTCAGCAGACAGTAAGAAGCCTCCCAGATCTCCAGATGCATTTGAGATATCAAAAAAGTACTCCAGAGTGTTGTTCAGCATGGGGGTGAGTAGAAAATGAAGGCTAATCATGTTTTGGGTGTACTATTCCTTTAAGGATCAAATCTCTTTCGGAGTCTCAGCATATTATTACCTATATTTGCTAATTTTTTTACATTTTATTGGCGATCTAAAGTAACCGAAAGTAAAAAACAATCATTGTGAGTCTTGAAGGAAAGTACTGCTTTCTAAGACGGACTGAGCTCTGCCATTTAACAAGGTGACACAAAAAGTTTCTGCTTATTTTCATTATTTTTATTAAGACCTGAGGGCGGGCCACCTTTAGCAGCACAGTTCTAGATAGTTCATGATATTAAAACAAGGCAGAGTCTGAAAAGAATTCTGCCATAATGCTGGGATGGTGGTTTCTGCAGCTGTGTAAAAGAGACACCTCACCCATGTAAAAATAAAATAAAAACAACACCCTGGTCTCTTACGTGGGATGCTTGATGGCCTCGAGGATCTCCATTAGCGTTGATGAGGAGGACAGAGAGAGAGCCCCGGCAGCAGACTGCCCACTGTGGAGAGATGGACGAGTAGCGCCCGCTTTAGACCCAGGCTGCAATTCTAACATCATCCAAGTTTCCAATTCACTATCAGACATTATGTCCCATAATATTAAAAACTTTTTTTTACAAGTACAGAGCAACGAAATTAACTCTCTGCATTTATCCCATCGCCTTGGGGAGCAGTAGGCTGCCATCGTGTCGCGCCTGGGGAGCAGTGTGGGGCTTAAGGGTCTTGCTCAGGGACCCAGAGTGGCAGTCTCTGGGAGTAGGGCTTAACTTCAGAACCTCAGGATTCCAAGTGCAATGCCCTAACCACTAGCCCGCCACTCTTGCCCAAGGACCCACACTGGAAGCTCTACTCCCCCCAGCTGGGATACAAACGCAGGCCTCCTGTTAGCAGGACTTAAGCTGAATGATTTACTTATTGGAAAGCTGCATCTGTTTGCAGCAGAAGTTAAAGGGAAATGCTGTTTTTTTTTTTTTTTTTACATTGGCCCCTTGATTTTACGTTATTACATCATGTTCTACTCACCCATATGAGTCTTGTGTCATTTGGAGCCGTTATTAAGATATTCCGTTCCTATGGGCAACGACTTGAAGGCACAAACTAAACTGTTCATCATTTAATCTTTATGGTACGCCAGCATTCAGAACATGGAGGCCAATCACTGTCCCCCAGACATCAGCTGTTATATTTTTGATATTCAAATCTTTTAAAAACGAAGCGGCGCGTGTATGACGTCATCCGTGCGCCGGCTTCCATTCATCCCTCCTGTCCACTGAACTGCTGCTAGTTTTACTCACATTCCTGGAAGATGTCTAGTGCTACTACCACAGATGATCTCGCTCTAGAAATGGAGTTGAACGATTCAGATTAGCTAGACGGATGAACAGAAGGAGTAGAGCGTAGCTGCCTGTGGCCCAGGCTTCCTGTTACGACTCCAGTCTGCATGCGCGGGTGACGTCATACATATAATATAAAAGATATAACCGTGGATGTCAGGGGGAAAGTGATTCGCCTACATGTTATGAATGCTGGCGTACCATAAAGAATAAATTATGAACAGTTTAGTTTGTGCCTTCAAGTCGTTGCCCATAGGAAGACGTTACTTGTATATAACCTAACGGAATATCTTCAGAACAGCTCCAACTGACACAAGACTTATATGGGTGAGTAGAACATGATGAAATAACGTAAAATCAAAGGGCCAAATGTAAAAAAAAAAAAAAAAAACGGCATTCCCCTTTAAGAGTAATGACTTAGCGGTGACCTGGCATCAGAGTTTGCCGTTTCCCCCGCAGGCAGTGGTGCTCCTGCTGTCTGTCCCGGCTGTACGCCCTTCTCTGCCGGCTCAGTGGTTTCCACAGGAAGCTGCACCAATTAAAAACACTCTCACTAATAAACATGGACTTAATGATAAGAAAACAGTGGATGTTTAAGCTGAAATCATAAGAAAATAAGATTACTATTACTAATTTCTGACAGAAAGGCGTGTATCCTAGCAACTGCATCAACTGCATCATGCAGACAACATACAGGTGAAAAAGGGTTAAATTCCTACATACATGCATCTACGGTAACAGCAGCAAGGATTCATTCATATAAAGAGTTTCGGCACTTTAAGAGTTGAAGTCATAAAAAGCAGTAAATGCAGATTCATTAGTCAGTGTTTAGATAGAATATGGAGTAACTTTTGATCCATTATTGCTGAAACTGAGGAACATGTTTCGTGAATGGAAATAAAAAATAAACAAAAACGATATCCAGAAATGAAAGTTTGAAACACATATTTAAATAAGTAAGAGTAACTTTTCTGTTATCTCAGATTCTATTTTTGAAATTTTAACTTTGTCCATTTATATTACAATAAATAATTATATTTTTTCAGCATTCAGGTTTTAGCTTTTAAATTTTTTTTTTTTCCCAATGTTATACTTTCTTGGCCAATCGGCTTTTATACAGCTATTATAAGAATGAAGCTAGTTTTGAATTAAACCAGCCTAGTTTCAAAAAATAAATAAATAAATAAAAATAATAAGGGAGAAAATACAGCAGATGGGTTACAGCATGTAAGCTCAGCAAAGCAGCATTTCATTTTCAAATAGTTAAAATATTTACACATCTTTAGTCGCTACGCTACCTAATTTAGGTCGAGGTTCTAATTTCAGACATGTATAAACTCCTGTGTGGTAAAGAAGAAACAGGAAATCAATGGGCCTCATGCAAAAAACGTACAAATAAATTTGTTCTTAATCAAATCATTTAGGAGAAAATGCCGAATCTCAATGTTAGTGCTCCAGGCTTGCCGTAGGAGTCTTGCTCTGTCAGTGAGCTGTTGTTTCACTAAATTACTACATTTGTTTTACCACAGTGGCGTTGGATGTAGGAGTTTGCCCTGAAATCGAAGGGTTGACGGTTCAAGCCTCAATTCCGACTCAACTCGGGCAAGACACTTCACCTGCATCGTCTACTGATGGTGGTCAGAGGGCCCGGTGGCACCAGTGTACGGCAGCCTTGCTTCTGTTGGTGAACCCCAGGGCAGCTGTGGCTACAATGTAGCTTGCCACCATCAGTGAGTGAACAGGTGAATGACTGAATGTAGTGTAAAGCGCTTTGGTCAAGTCTCCTGACTTGAAAAAGCGCCATATAAGTACAGGCCATCTACCATTTACTTAAACCAATAGTTCATTTTATTTGGTTACATCATTATGTGTCTTTTTTTTTTTTTATTGAAAAAGCTTCCTGGATGGGAAGTGAAACGTCTTCAATCTTGGACTCTATAAATGAAACTGACATTTTTTTATTTGCTGATGAGAAAACTATTGGTCACTAAAGTTGAAGCTGGCATGTTGGTGTTCAGGTGACACTGGTTTAATTTTGTTATTTTGTCAAAAGAAAGAGCAGTCAGTGACTCTATGTGGGATCAAGCTACCGTTGAGATAAAAACTGGTATGCTAGTCGAAAGTTCTTTATAGCTGAGATTCCAAAAAAGTAAAAAAAAAAAGAAAAAATCCACTGGACTTTGTTCCCAAGTTTGAAGATGTTTCTCTTCCCATCCAGGAAGCTTTTTTAATTCAAAATGTCAGAAATAGCGTTGAATTGGAGGCTTTATAGAGTGGACCAACAAAGCCTTGTTTTTGTTTGGAAAGCATGCAAATTGAAACTAACCTGACTCCGCCAGATGGATTTGCTCCGAATATCCATCTGGAAACCTTCCGTTGTAGTAATTTTGGGAAGGGGCGAAAATACTGGTTAGCTGATTGGCCTATGTTGGTGATAGACGGGCCAAATAAACCAATCAGATCAACAAAGCATATGACGTACTGACAGAGCGACGACGAAGAGGAGCCAATTGATAGATAAAACTCTTGCTGAAACCAGTCGGGAGAAGAGCAAAAACATCTTTTCCTCTGAGAAAAGCCTCCAGAGCAGTGTTTTGCTCTTCTTTCAGTGAAGAAATACCCTGTAATTCCGATAAAACTTGCTCGATAGCCACGCTAACGCTAGTTTCATCGGCTGAAGCCGCCATGTTCTTTAGACTGAACTGTCGCGCTTCTCGTTGCGTCACACCTCAACCCGCCTCAAAGTCAACGCTGATTGGACGTTCGTTTGGTGAACGGCTCCAAATTTTTTTTAACGGAGAGTCTCCAGACTGATCTGCGAGTGAAACCTTGAAAGCTCGCGAGATCAGGACGGTCTCACGAGGCTAAATTGAAACACGTCCACCCCTTTGGAATGGGGGTCGTTTGGCTTCTTTGTTAGTCTGCAATGACCCATACCTGTCTATGTCTCTGAAAGGTGGTCATTAGAGGGAATTGTTGGCCTGGCTGAATAGGCTAGGTCTTCTTATCCCCTGTAAAGGTGTGGGGGTTGTGATGATAGCGAGAAAGGATCGACTCAACTGCTGCATTGCAGGTTTTTGAGAGCTGAAATCTGAGCCTACCCCTCTGTTTAAAGTCGTAGGGAAACGGCTGTTCCAGCCGTTGCATTTCCGAAGTCTTCCGAGTGGTGCCCGGCTTTACACAGGGTTTATACAGGAATAAGTAACTCTAATTTAATGCTTTTTAATGCTATTTTAATGCTCTTAGAAATAATTTTAATGCCACCAACAGGTACCCGTCGACATGGCTGCAGCCATGCCCCGGATTCCTCGTTTTCCAACCACTTTTGTTGAAATTGGCTTTCTTCCCCATTCTATAGCTTTTTAAGCAACTCAAGCTTCTTTTGCGAACGTACGTCTTTGCGATCAACCGGAAGCAGTTCCATGCAAATATATCGTGATATATGTCTGACGATATTTTTTTTGTAAAAACATTTTTTTTTTTTAAGAAAACATTTTAAATGCCACAATAAACAAATTTAACTAATTTTAATGCCAATTAAGACCTTAATAAAAAAAAATAACAATTTAATGACTTTTAATGATTTTTAATGACTCATGGAAACCCTGTTTGTAGGAATGAATAAAGTGAATGTGATTGGTCGTTTATCAGGGGGGTTAGTCGGAAGCATCTCGCTAACCAGTTAGCAACTTAGTGCTAGCAGGTTCCCAATGGGAAATTCCATTGGAACCAAGTAGTACTAAATTGGTGACTTAGAAACGACACTGTCAAGGAACGCTATGGACAGAGGAAACATGCAAGAGGAGGAGAGTTTAGTGTCGGAGGTCGTGGATCGCAGTCGTTCAACCGTTGCGTATATTTACCCTGACGTAGTCCTACTCAATTCTAGTCAGAATATGAGCCTGATGCTGCTCCATAGAGCTGTGATTATGGGGCGTGTTTCGAACGAACCAGGAAAAAAAATGCCTCTGCACTCAATTGGATAGACCTACAACCAATAAGAGCAACGGAGTGCGTGACGTATGTTAAGCGAGGCATAGTTGTTGTCAACAAAAATCAAAGCGTGCAGTTGCACGCCTAGAATAAGAAGATGAGCCTTGATCGCGTTTCTCTGTTCCTCTTTTAAAATTAATTTGCTGTCGATATCTTCTAGAACAGACCTAATAGCAGAATCTACACACCTCAACTCTCCAGCGGCAGCCATTGTTGTTGTCGCCCAAGCGTGCTTTGGTGACGTGGTTGATTACGTTACTGTTGATCATCTGTCCATCATCGTATAAAGCCCGCCCTGACAATTTGATTGGACCGCCAGAGAGTGGGCGAGCATACTCGCGCTACTACTGAGCAATGCCAGACCGAACTTCCCGACCTCAAACGTTGTGGGCGGGACTAAGTTCGGAATGGCACCCAGGCTAGCGTATATTAGCTGCAACATACGAATCAAGATGCTATGACCGAAAAAATTTGATTGACAGATGACTGTTGATATGTGATTGGCCGAATTTAGGTGTTCAGGCTGACATATAACAAACTGGCCTGCAGAAGATAATGAAAATAAAAACTGATTTTAAGACAGGATTTTTTTTTTCCTTATATATAGAAATCTTCTAACTTTTGGGACAATAAAGTATGATAACAAGTACATTTACAGAATTATTAAACATTTAAATATGACTTCCCTGCGACTTAAGGTTGCTTTTTCTTCTTAACATAGATGGCTTTCTTCACACCCCTCTCAAACCACCTATTTTCTCTTTCCAAAATGCGACCATTCTGGTCCTCAAAAGAATATCCTTTGTCCATAAGGTGTAGATGAACCGCATAGTCATTATAGTTGGAAGAAACTGAGTATTTTTAATAAGACGGTCAAGAAAGAGTTTTAGGTGATGAAAACATGGGACATATTCCTGGTAATTTTACAACTTACTACGGAGATCAGATGAGTTATGTGGGACAGTCCCACATTTTTCCCTTCTGTCCCTCCATTCAACAAACTGAGCAACCACACGCTGTAATTGGTCTGGTGTTTTTCCCCCTTAAAGGCAGCAATGCAACTCTAACAGGATAGCACAGCATAGCAAGACATTGAAGCAATAATAGAGTTAGTGAGAAGAGCTGCAACACAAAACACACATCAAGCAAAGAGCTTCACCAACGCCCAGAGATCCAGGTACTGACCTGAGAATGATAGATGTAGGAGGAGCGAGGGCTACGAATAAAATCCAAAATAAAGGCAGCGTCCTGTCAGCATACAGGAAGAGCAGAACCCAGAATCAAACTCCAGAAGCCCGGCAACAGGAGGAGAGATGCACAGGAGCAACAAGAGCAATAAGCCCATCACCGAAACGCGAGCAAAGAGCAGCTGTTTGGTCCGAGGACTCGATGTCGATTAGGACAAAATCAGAAAATTCAGTAGAAGCTCAGAAGCCTGAAAAGGAAACGCTGAGGGAGGATAGCTCACCTTACGGGGGCTGTCTACAGCGGCGGCAACAGCAGACGTATCGGCCGCAGCGGAGGAGGGTTTGGTCTGCTGCTGCAGCTCCTCTAGTGTCCTGAAGGGAAACAGAAACGGAAAATCTCTGTGGTTTCAGATTGAGCAGCAGCCGAGGCTTCAGTATTTAAGGAACACTCACTTCTGGTTCTGCTCCATCTCCAGCAAAGCAGTCAAAGCTGATGTGCCCCTCTTTCCTTGTGGAGGCGCTACAGGCTCAGCTGCGTAAGGTAGAACAGGACTGGTGACCTGTAGTCCTTTCATTGGCGTTCCTTTCTGCTATAACAGAGAGACAAGCTGCAGCATTTAAAGGAACCGACAACAGAGAACTATCCAAACGTTTTGAGTAGCAGGGCTGCAGCATCTGGAGGCCGAGTGTCAGCAAACAGCTTAAGAGGAAAGGAGCTGAAAGAAAGGGGCGTTCAGCCTCACCCTGATGATCCTGTCAGAGCGATGCCGCCGTCGTATGCGGTTGAGGCCCTCCAGAAAGCGAATGAAGCCGTCCAGCAGGACCCAGTCCCCACATCCGCCCATCCCAGCACCCGCTCCCTCCCCGTACACGTCCCAGTGCCCCTCACCATCCGCCACCCGCCGAGCCCCTCCAGCGGGAAGCAGAAGGAAGCGCGTCCTCCAGAACTTCAGAGAGTCGATCAGGCTGTTGGCCAGAAAAGAAACTTTTATTGTTTCTATGCTGCAAAAATTAAAGTCTACGTCCAATTTTATTGAATCAATCATAGTTTTTCATTGATCTGAGCAGGTAAGTAAGATTAGGGTTTAAAATAAAAAATAAACAATTCCTTTATCTTACTTTAAGTGCATAGTATCTAAATATGTTTTATGTAGGAGAAAAATACACTGAAAATACACAGATTTTCTTGAGATTTATTTTCTTATAAGAAACCTGGTTAAAGAAAAGAATAAATGTTGGATTCTTAGAGTCTAAGACTTCACAAACTAGTGATGGGTCCAGCAACAGCGATGCGTCGGTGCATACGTTGAGCGTTTCTAGAAACTCATGTGAACGATACAGGAGTTGTTTCTAACTGACCGATTCACTCAAATGTCTTTAAAAAACATATCTGTCAAGTGTCAACATGATGCATCTGCTAAAAAAATGTCTCATCTTTTGCGGTTTACCATTATAATTATCATGAATTTTGGAGGATTAAAGGAATAGGAACGTTTCAGCCGTTGCGTTTTTATTTTAATATTCTCGTTGTGTCATCCTTTTGCTCTCAGTTATCACTCATCTTATCTGAATTAAAGCCCATTTCAAACTGACTCTTAGTTTATTTACTGTTTTTACGGTTCTTTTTGTTTTTGAAATTATGATTTAAAATCATAGTCCACAAACATCCTCATTCACATTTTGCCCTTAATTTTCCTGTTATGATTTATATTAACATTAATTATTCTCTAAATCTTAATATATCAAGGATATTTTCAATTTAAACATAGATTTGGAATGTTATAATATAACTTACAATAACTTAAAATATCTCATTGTACTAGGTCATCAAATCAATTCAGTTCAGTCTGTCAAATAAGCTGCCTGTAGCAAAAACTAATCCATGCGTTTATTTATAATCAAATTGATTCCTGCAGCAGTGTTTTCACAGGTCTGCCTAAAAAGTGGATCAGACAGCTGCAGCTGATCCAGAACGCTGCTGCCCATGTCCTCACTAAGACTAAGAAAGTAGAGCATATCACCCCAGTTCTAAAGTCCTTACACTGGCTCCCTGTATCTCAGAGAATAGACTTTAAAATACTTCTGTTAGTCTATAAATCTCTGAATGGCTTAGCACCTAAATACATCACAGACTTGCTATCAGTGTATCAACCCTCCAGACCACTCAGGTCTTCTGGCTCCAGCCTGCTCTGCAGACCTAGAACCAGAACTAAACATGGAGAAGCAGCATTTAGTTCCTATGCTCCTCTTGTCTAAAACAAACTTCCATAAAACTGTAAAAGTGCGGAAAGCCTGAGTTCCTTTAAATCAAGACTAAAAACACATTTGTTTAGGATTGCCTTCCACCGTTCTAGTTAAACAGTTCAACTAAAACATATTTTCTTTAGTCCAACTGTTTTTAATATTCTTTTTTTGTTTCTGCATTTTTTATTTATCTATTTATTTTTTTTCCTACTTGCTTTGATTCTGTTATATTTTCCTATATTTTAATCATGTAAAGCACTTTGCATTGTCTTTTAAAAATAAATTTACCTTGCCTAAATGACCAGCAGGTGTCAGTATTTTGTGAGACAGTATCAACGCAGAATCCATACAGTTTGGCAATGTGTCGGAACGCTTCAAGAAGCCTCATTAACCCATTGCTAGTGCAAACTATGTTTTCTTATCATGAAAAACCAGCTTAGATTGATAAATGTTTAATCAGGGGTTATATTTTCATATCCACCCTGTGTTTTACATGGTATGATTATGAAAATACGATCTGAGCATTCATGGAGGCACACAAACAATCAAGGTTTACAGATGTTTTGCCTATTTTACACGTGCAAATCGATTTCCACCTGGTTTGTAGATCAGCTTTGTTCGTGCTAAAATGATTGCATCTGTTTTAAATTTTGCAAACCTTTTCAAGATCAGGCCCCTGAAATAGAAGGACAGTTAAATTGAATCCCTGTATATTCATACCCTGGCCAATTTGTCACTCAGCCAAAAAGTTTGATAGGAAACAATAAATGTGACTTTCTCCGCATAACAAAAATGTATGTAACAATTTGTAAATAAATAAATTCTGTCTCATAATTTCTGAGCAGCTTTTTTCAGGTTTCATCATATATTCTGATGGTTATGCTGGGTGATTCTCAGTCATCCAGGTCATAGTAATAAAAAAAAAAAAAAAGAAAAATCAATCCACTGGAGTTTGGTTCCAAGTTTGGAGACGTTTTGCTGCCCATCTAGTAAGCTTTTTCAATTCAAAATGTTAGAAATAGCATTAAGTTATTGTGGCTTAATAGAGTGGACCAAAAACAAAGCTTTGTTTTGGCTTAGATACCCCCACCCCCCTTACAAGGGAACACTAAAACCTTGCCTGTTTAGCCAGGCCAACAATTCCCTTTAACGACCCCCTTTCAGTGACATAGAAAGGTATCATGTATTACATGCTAGGGGTGGAACGGTTCACAAAATCCACGGTTCGGTTCATGGTTTCGTGGTCACGGTTTTCGGTTCGGTTCGGTATATGTTGACTGTTAGCATGACATGTTGGTCCTATTGCTGTTAGCATAAACAAAACGTGTTGCACAATGCTTGCACACTGTTTTTATCCACCACTTTCTTCCCGCCGTCATCGTAGGTCACTCTAAATGCAAAGTGGTCCCATACAGCAGACCTATAAAGTGCTGCTGGCGCGTCTTCCAACTCCTGTTCTTTCCCACTCGCCATACCCACACAATTCTCCACAACTGATTTTTTTCTGCTACACCCGGCTACGCTGCTTCGCTTCTTCTTCTTGTTTACTACTGGTGGTTGGCTTTGGTCGCAGTACCGCCACCTTCTGCTCTGGAGTGTACACGCTTCACCTATGAGAAAATGGAGCAGCGCATGAACCGAACGCAACACACGCGAACCGAACCGAGACAGTCGAACGAAACGGTTCGGACAGTTTTCATAAACCGTTCCATCCCTATTACAGGCTAACAAAGAAACCAAATGACCCCAATTCGTAAGGGGCGGACTCGTTCATCCAGATCAATTTGCTTGTTTTCTAAGCCAATACAAGGCTTTGTTTTTGGTCCACTCCATTTCTGACCTTTTGAATTGAAAAAGCTTCCTGGATGGGAAGTGAAACATCTTCAAACTTGGAAACAAAATCCAGTGGATTGTTTTTTTTTTTTACTTTTTTGGAATGGCTGAGCAGCTTTTTGCATGTTTCATCATATATTCTGATAGTTATCTTTGGTAATGTTCTCAGAGTACCGCTCATCAACAGCAGTTCATGTCTGAACTGGCATAAGTCCGCGATTACCTGAAGTCCTCAGAGCCGGCAGAACAGATATACTGGTCCAGGTAGTTCCACTTGTATTCCTCCAGTCGCTCATGTCCAAACTCCACCCAGCAAGAGACAAACTGAGCGTCTGAGTGAGGAGGACACAGACTGTAGCTGTACTGGATCTGAGCAGATTCATACGGATACCTACAGACACAAAGACGCCGGTCAGACCTTTCAGTTTGAAACTTTGGAGTTTTTCCAACAAAAACACATCTTTTAAACAGGTTCCCAGACCTTTAGAATAGAATAGAATAGAATAGAATAGAATAGAAAATCCCTTTATTGTGCCACAATGGGGAAATTCTGGTGTTTACAGCAGCAAAAAGATAATAGAAAAAAATTGTCAATTATAATGTTTTATTTAGATTACAAAAATAAATCGTAATAAAAATTATCCTGTTTATGATGTTTTAAAAATTAAGACCTACGAAAGACTGATTTAAGACATTTTAATACCAATTAAGGCCTTAGTTTTATTTTGAAGAATTCAATGCCTTTTGAGACTTTTTAAGGACCTGCGGGAACCCTGCCGGCTTTAGGAGTTCAAAGACCGTTGGGAACCCAGTTTAAAGGTTTCAGGATTGTGTTTGAGTCGGATGCTGTCAGAAGCGCTTACTTTGGCAGGTAGCGGGTCACAGTGATGATCTTGTCTCTGAGGCAGACTTTATGGAAGGTGCGGCCCATGCTGAGCCAGTAGACCGTCTCCTCCTCTTCTGCTCGACGCAAAGACACCAGACCTGATGAAAGAAAATAGTAATATCTGCATTGAGCTTTTTCTTTCTTCACGTTTTTAAATTATCTGCTTCCAAGCCGTATTTCTTTTCTTTAAGGAAATATTTTCTGAAGTTTTCAATTTCTGCCGTTTATTCCATATAGCTGAAGGCTAATTCTGTTTATTGGCTCGTAATTTTACTTCATTTAATCAAGTCGATTTACCTCTGGTATACATAGGACTACTGCCAAGGGGCGTGGCCACTACAGGTGGAGGTTTTCTGTTCTTTGTTTGGACGATGATCTGATATCCTTGCATTAACCTCTGACAGATAAACTCTTCAAACACCTGAGACGCCGTCATCACTGGAGAGTCATCTTCTCGTCTAAAGAAGAAAGGAAAGGAGGAAAAGAAAAAGGAAAAGACATTCGAGGAAGGATTGAACTCACAGAACAAGACAAGCAAAACAACTGGGTTTTTTGAGGGGTTGTAAGGTGGAATAGTTAAAATACATATTTTCCCCCTTCTTAATAAAATCCTGCAGCTTCAGAAGCGACCTGTTAGAGTATTTTAAAACAGAATCACAGATTTAAACTTTTTTTGGGGGGATATATCTAAAGGCTACACATCAAACTTTTTCCTTGAAGTAATATTTATCTCAAAAATAATAATTAATGAAGCGACCTGCAGATTGAGCTGGAAAAATAAAGGCACAACTGTTGGGTTCAATAATGTAGGTTTTGTAAAAGAAGAACTGAAATACACAGTAATGGATTTCCCTACAGCTCCTGCAGGAGGAGAGACAGTTGAACCCCAGAATCAAACACACTGTCTCCGACCGGACCTCCTCTGCAGAGTGTTTTATTAACAGAACATGACACATGGTTACAAACAGAGTATTGTTCTGACAGAACAGTTGATCAGGTCATAAGACAGGATGCTCCACAACTAAATCGCAAGGCAGTGTGGTCTCTTGACTGAATCATGAGACAGAGTAAAGCATCTCATTTCTACAATGTTTCATATGAACACACATTAATTTTATAATCATCATTGAATAAACCTAACAACAACCTAAATTGCAAATGAGAAAGTTTAGATAAACTGCTGGAGGAGTTCCGGGTGAGAAAGCAAGATGGGGACAGCTTAACCAAGTGGCTCCCCGACAAAGCCCAGAAACCTTCCTCTTTTGAAATGATTGCAAGAAATAAAAGCATTAAAAACAGAAATTCTAAATCCTGCTGTCACAACATCTGATTTTACAAGAAACAAACGAAGATCCCACAGCTAGCCTCTCAGATTCAGAAGATTCACTAACGGCTAACGACGCAGCTAATGAGCCCGTTTCTCTAGAAATTAGTCTCCAAGAACTGAGAGAATCAAGTCAGAAAATTGAGACGGTTTCTGAGAGCTCAATGAGGAAATTAAAAACATAAATTGTAGTCTGGACGAAGCAGAAACACGCATCATGGACACTGAAAGTAAGACCCAGCAGTTGAAGTGGCAGCTGTGAAGCTAATGCCCCATTTCCACTAGCCCTCTGAAATCGTTCCATGCCGAGTTCGGACCGAGCTTGGATCACTAAACCGTGCAGAGATTGGTTCTTACGAGCATTTACACAACACGTTAGCGCGGTTCCTCGGCTCCTATCGGCAGTCCACAAACAAAAATGGCGGTGCCCATAACATTGAGGAAGTTATGTTTGTTTATATGAGCGATATTTCGTGGTTTGCAGAATGTCAGGCGAAGAAGGCATCCTTCTGTCTCGGTATCATCCCAGGTCGCACCACGCACTTTTGATGCCATTTATTGTTAAAGGGAAACATATTTTATTTTATTTTTTACATTGGCCCTTGATTTTATGTTATTCCATCATGTTCTACTCACCCATATGAGTCTTGTGTCATTTGGAGCCGTTCTGAAGATATTCCGTTAGGTTATATCCAAGTAACGTCTTCCTATGGGCAACGACTTGAAGGCACAAACTGAACTGTTCATCATTTATTCTTTATGGTACGCCAGCATTCATAACGTAGGCGAATCACTGTCTCCCAGACATCCACGGATATATTTTTTTTATTTATATGTTTTAAAAACAAAGCGGCGTATGTATGACGTCATCTGCGCGCACCGGCTTCCATTCATTCATCCTGTCCGCTGAACTGCTGCTAGTTTTCCTCACATGCCTGGAAGATGTCTAGTGCTGCTAGGGGTGGAACGGTTCACAAAATCCACGGTTCGGTTCGGTTCACGGTTTCGTGGTCACGGTGTTCGTTTCAGTTCGGTATATGTTGATTGTTACACCGAAATCCGATAAAAATTTATGAAATTAATGAAAAAATCCAAAAATATTAATGAATTGTAATTATTTTTAATGATCCGCAGAAACCATGGATCATTTCCACATGTTTTGCTGCTTTGAATTTAATCATCCGGCGCATGCCCTCTACGATCTCCAAGGAACTCAGAGGGGAGCGGACGGGAGCCACAGTGGAGGCTGTAGGCTTTGCTTTGTTCAGCCGGTCTGGAGCGCAGTGGGGCGGAGCGCTGACGGAGTATGAGGGATTTCGGGGTTAGCCTGACATGTTGGTCATGTTGCTGTTAGCATAAACAAAACGTGTTGCACAATGCTTGCACACTGTTGCACTTTTATCCACCACTTTCTTTCCGCCGTCATCGTAGGTCACTCTAAATGCAAAGCGCTCCCATACAGCAGACCTATAAAGTGCTGCTGGCGCGTCTTCCAACTCCTGTTCTTTCCCACTCGCCATACCCACACAATTCTCCACAACAACTGATCTTTTTCTGCTACACCCGGCTACGCTGCTTCGCTTCTTCTTCTTGTTTACTACTGGTGGTTGGCTTTGGTCGCAGTACCCCCACCTTCTGCTCTGGAGTGTAAACGCTTCGCCTATGAGAAAAAGGAGCAGCGCATGAACCGAACGCAACACATGCAAACCGAACCGAGACAGTCGAACCGAACGGTTCGGGCGGTTTTCATAAACCGTTCTTTCCCTAAGTGTTGCTACCACAGATGATCTCGCTCTCCAAATGGAATTGAACGATTCAGATTACTTAGCCGAACGAATATGAGGGGTAGAGCGTAGCCGACTGTGGCCCGGGCTGCCTGTTATGACTCTAGTCCGTATGCGCAGATGACGTCATAAACGCGCCGCTTCTTTTTTAAAATATATAAATATAAAAAATATAACGGCGGATGTCAGGGGGACAGTGATTGGCCTCCATGTTCTAAATGCTGGCGTACCATAAAGAATAAATTATGAACAGTTTAGTTTGTGCCTTCAAGTCGTTGCCCATAGGAAGACGTTACTTGGATATAACCTAACGGAATATCTTCAGAATGACACAAAACTCATATGGGTGAGTAGAACATGATGTAATAACGTAAAATCAAGGGCCCCATGTAAAAAAAACGGCGTTCCCCTTTAATAGACTGAGTAAAGCAAAGCCGGACACGCCGGAAAAACCTGCGAAATGAGTCAGCTGACTTTAAATAGGATATGACGCGGTCTGCTCATGCACTCGTTAGGCCCATTTTCACAACCCTATTGAAACCATGCAGAGAACGGTCCATTCACGGTCACTGAATTAACTGTTAAGAGTAACTGAACTGAACTGAACTGTGTCAGACACAAACGAACTTCGCTAAATCTAGTACTAGTTCATCAGTAAGGCTCGGCGCGATTCAGTTATGGCTCATTTCTCTGATAACAAAGAGCACATGAGCAGACCGCATCATCTCCTTTTTACAGTCAGCTGATTCATTTTGCAGGTTTTCCGGCGTTTCCTGCTTTGCAATTCACAGATCTCTTCACCTGTTCACAACACAAACTTCTTCTCGGTCTGTTAACAATAAATGGCATCAAAAGAGCGTGGTACGACCTGGGATGATCCTGAGACCGAGGTTCTCATTGAAATTTAGGCGGAAGACGCTATCCAGGCACAGTTACTTAAATGTTCGGGACGCTGCCATTTTTGTTTACGTAATTCCCTCCTTGAGAGGTTTAGGTTCGTAGGAGGCGAGGAATGTTGCTACTAAATATATACAAATAAAGAATATATATATATATATATATGATCTGTTAAAAAATTTGAAATAATACTATTTTAAAATAAAACCAGTAAAAAAAAATGTGGAAAAAAATAAAATCTGAAAAATTTATTTGAAAAAGAAAAATGAAAAAAACAAAACAAAACTGAGAAATCAGAGAAAAGTTATTCTCAACACCTTTTTTATTAAAATATTTTTTCATTATTTAATGTCTCAATTGCAATTTTTTTCAGCCTACAAAATTGTTAATTTTTTTTTAAATTTCCAGATTAAAAATGTGTGTTTTGCTTGCTACAATAATGGAACAAACTTCACTCCGTACTGAAGCTTCCTGAAACAACCACAGCAACTTTAAAGCTCACTAAAGCAGCACGCCATCTACCTTTCTAGGTCACTGTGCGGCAGAAGGTCGTAGCAGCCTTCGGTGTAGTCGTTCTGCAGCGTCTGGCGGTCAGGGAAGTAGTCGGTGGTGAGAGGGAGACAGGCCGGTGTGGTCAGGGACTTCCAGTCCACTCCCACCGTGCAGCAGAAGCTGGGCACTGTCGGGGGTGCAGACAGCAGCAGGGCTTCACACACAGACATAAAAATCCCCACCGCAAAGAGAGCATGACATGTACCCGGAGAGATGAGGCACATGTGTGGAAGTGGAGACCAGGAGTGAACAGAAAGGGGGAACAGAAGACGTGAAGGTGGGAAAGAAAAAACAGATAATGAGGCAAACAGAAAGAAAGGAAGAGAGGGGGGAAGAAAAACAGAAGTGTTACTTTTCCTGACGCCATCTCCCGCCCCTTGCTGGTGATTCCTGCAGGGAGCGCAGCTGTAGACCAGTGATCAGACATGCAGATTGTTGCCCCACTCGTTCTGTGATCCACGTCACTCACAAGAAACTGAAAGAGTGCTCTAAGCTCAACCAGGGTGCTGAGTGGATTTAAGCAGACAAATCACATCATGCACGTGTTCACATACAGAAGGTAAGAAATGCCCTAATTGGCAAATTTGCCAAAATATACATAATTTTTTTACAGTATGACAGAAAATTAACTTTAGAGAAAGATATGCGCCGAACATGCAGCCATGCAGGGAAACAGGTTCATTAAACACGGAAAAATTCAGAGTACAAACAGATTGGCAGCAGATTTACAAAAATCAACAAATAACTGGGAGAGGCTCGAGGAAATAAAAAGGCTTAAATATAGAAAGAAAGTGACAGAAGGAGGAAAGGAAGAAGATCCCAAAACACATGACCCATTTCTACCTGGGACACCCCCGTCAACAGGCGCCCACTGCCTGCCCAAGCTGAATAAGCCCTCACAGGTTAAACACACCTATGAAGGTTTATTGTCATCATCAGTTTGATTGACAATTTCATTCCGCTGCTAAAAATCTGAGCAACTTTTATAAAGGAAATCATTTCAGTCCAGTAATGATGGGATGGACTCACTTGGATCTGCACCGCTGCTGGAGAAGTCTTGAAACGCGGGGCTACTGTTGCTCAGAGCTCCTGCAGTTTGACATAAGACAAAAAAATACGACTTTTGCAGTTTAGACCTTCCACTGAGTGTTGCATTCAGGACCTGCGGGAACTAGATATGTCTTTAAAACAATATTTTATATAAAATATAACAAGCTAAGAAACACTGAACCTAGATACGCGACATCTGTGAACAGACAGATTGTACATTGGAAAAAATTAATCTAGATAAGTAATTTTTTCTTAAAATTTGTGCATTTGTTCTTGGATTAAGGAGGTAAAAGAGACAGTTTGCCAATGGAACAAAACAACTTGCACTTAAAATAAGAAAACAATTGCATGGTCTTATTTCAAGCGCATATTATCTAATTATCTTATTTTAAGAATAAACATACTCATTCCATTGGCAAACTCTCATTTACCAACTCAGATCAAGGGTAAATACACTTAATTTAAGATATTTTTTTACTTATTTCTAGATCATTTTTCCAGTGTATCACATCGGTTCCAATAAACAGGTCAAAATGTTAAAAGTAACGTCCTGTTACGCTGAAATGTGCAAATGGGCAAAAACCCTGAACACAACAATATGCTGGTGTCCAGTTAGTAGTGACGTATGCAGCTATTATTCAAAATACTTTTAGCCTTTAAGTACATTTCTGTGTATTCTTGGACTGTTTAAATGTCAATGAAAGAGTAGTTTCTTCTTTCTAAGTCTTATTTTAATATTTCGAAATGCTGTTTGGGTCACATTTTCAACCTGGAGGAGGGAGGGATGTGAAGTGTTTCCTTTAGAGTTAAAGGTACTGCATAGGGGTGTAAATAATAATGGTTTTGTATCGATGCATCGATCCAACAGCCGACGATCCGATGCATCGACACGACCGCAACAGAATCGATTCATGTTTTTTTTTCCTCCGGTCTATTTTTATCCATTTTGCTCCTGGGCGTAATTCTCCCTCCCGTGCTGCGGTGGCGCTAAACCTATTTTGCCCTCCTACTTCGCTTCCTGGTTATACTCTTACAGCAGTGTGTCACAGTGAGCTTGATGCAGACATTTTTGATTTATGCTCAATATTGAAGCGTGATCTGTGCTACACGCTGTGGGTCTAGATACGGCCGAGGCGGCGAGGAAGTGGGGGCGAGTTTAGTCCGACGACGGAGGGACATGAGGGCCAAAAAGAGCGCAGATCCAGGTGGAAAAAGGGTCCCAGCGTTCTCGTGCACCTCGCTCTTCTAGCGGGTCAAACTTCACGAGTTGTTTTCCGCAATTTCGGTCATAAAAACAAAACAAGCCGGCCTCCTGTCTGCGGCGCTGTCTGCGGTCAGCTACAATTTGGGAGAGGAGCAGCGGAGCGTCTGTGGAGGGGGAGGGACGTCTGGAGCCGAGGTATTGCATTGCACTCATTGCACTGATTTTGTGCAGTATTTTTTGATGCAACTTTTCTACTTCTGTTATTTGCTGTTGTTTAAAAAAAAAATAAAAAAAATGCATAACGATATTACAGCTTTCATTGATTCATTTCAAACTTGAAACTTATTTCTGTACATTCCTATTGGCAACATAGGCTCCAATACACTACCCTTGAAAAACCGATCCATGCCGAGACCGGTCCGAGCTCGGATCAGTTAACCAGGCCGAGCTCGGTTCTCACGACCGTTTACACATCACGCTATCTCGGTTCCTCGACTCCTCGCCTCCTAGTGACGATCTGCGGTATTACTGCCAGTATTGAAGGAGGAAATCAAGCAGTTGGTGGCGGTAATGCACCAAAAGTTGTTTGCCAGCCGCCATAAAACACAAGAAGAAGAAGACGAAGAAGGAGGGAATCAAGCAAATCAAAATGGCGGCGCCCGTCACATTCAGAAAGTTATGCTTGATTATTATTGCTGTACTTCGGTGTTATCATTTAAAATGCCATTATTTAAAATGTTGCGTGAAGAAGATTTCGATCGTTGTTTATAGTTGAAGAAGAAGTTGTTCTTCTGTTTCTGGAGGGGCATTACCGCCAACTACTGGAATGGAGTGTGAATTGCGATGTGCAGCCAGACGGAGATGATGCGTTCTGCTCATGCGCTCTTGTTATCAGAGAACCGAGCCAGGGAAAAAGCGAGTCGAGCCCACCTCTGGAACTGGTCTGCAGTTAGCTCAGTCTGGTTGTGTCTAGCTCGGTTCAGTTCAGTTTGCTTTCCATTTACACACGATAAGTTATCTCAGTTCCCGAGCTCGGACCGGTCTCGGCACGCTTTTTAAACGGTAGTGTAAATGGGGTAATAAAAAGCAGAAAACATCTTTGAATGTAATACCATTGCTGTTGTTGCTCCCTGGACTTCCAGTGAACTCCTCCGGCCCTCCGCAGGGATAAAGGCTGTTATCACCTGCTTGCTTGGAGGTTGTTCGCCTTAAATAAAGAAAAATACAAGTCAACATCTCTTTATTTCCCGCCGCCAGGAGCAGAAACTGTCTGCAGAGGAAATATTTGGACGTTTAACCTTCCTGTGGCCTCGTGATAAGCCAGCTCCAGTAGCTCAGCAGAGGTATGAGTAGGATCTTTCTGCTGGCTGCCTTGTAGTTCTGCCATGTTCTGTCTGGTCTGGTGATGGATTTGGATAGCCTCTCCAGAAGGGCCTGGAGAACAGAGCCACCCACTTTACCAGTTAGATCAATGGCAGTATCTTCATTTTGCAGCTTATCTTAACATTTAGGACCCTTAATGTCAATGAGCTTCATCTGAGCACTCTGGTTTCTTCTCACCGATGGGGAAGGTGTGCATCCAGCGCCGGCGGTTGGAGGTGAGCTTCATAGGCATCCTGGAGGGTGTGAAGGGGTTTATAAGTGCTCGCTGAGGGGTGTAACCTCCAGGACGGATATGCAGAGTGGACTCAGCGCTGCCCACTGTGAAACGACCAGGAGCGCTGGAGTCCCGCTGAGAGTCCATCATCTTCTCCAACAAGTCTGAAAGACAACATGAGAGATGAGATCTAGGGCCGCCAAAGCAAACGTATCACAACCTGGGCAGGTGGTTACCTCTGGTGCTGGTGTATCCCAGAGAGCTGCTGACTTCATACTGGGCCGGAGGGCCCCGTGGTATGAGCAGCATGTTGGACACGGGCTCCAGACTGTCATCGGAGGCAAGGCTCTGCTGTTCCTCCGCTCCACCTGAACGAACCGGAGGAGATATACCGATGCCTGTGCTGATGTCAACAGAACCCCAGCTCTTCCTCCCACTCGTCTCTTTGTCTCGGCCAATCCTGAGACAAATGACACGGCTGCTGTTCAACAGAGCAAATCTTCTGATAACCAAACTAGAGAAAATAATCCCAAAAGACCATCTTATCCACTTATAGTCAATTCTTACAGTTAGCACAAAAAAACAACTTACTCCACATATTGCATCCCTAAAACTCCTCCTGATGAGGGCACAGCAAAAACTTGTCTTAAATGAGTAAAAGGTTTTTAATTTTAGTGGATTTGCCCTTAATTGGGGCAGGTAAATAAGGTTATCTGACAATGGAAGGGTTATTTATGTCCTTAAAATAGGATAATTATATATCAGGAACTTGAAATAAGAAACTTAAGTTTTTTTCTTATATTAAACATAAACCATTTTAATTCACCAGTAAACCTGATAAAATAAAAAAAACAACTTAAAAAGAAAAATTGACTTAATTTACTTTTTTTTTTTGCGCAGTGTGTTAATTAAGTTAGAATTCTGCCAAAAGGGCACAAGGAAGTTTTATTTTAAAAACATGCAGATAAGCTAATCTCTACGGAAGAGGATTAGGGCCACTGAAAAAAAAAAAAAGTTAACTGATTTTTCAATTTTATTTCAGTTTAGTATTAAGGTCAGAATTCTGACTTTTTTCTCAGAATTCTGACAGCTAACAAACATGTTAGCATCAAGCCATAGCCATGTCTGTTTTAGAGACTAGCTCTCTTGTTTTAATGACCTTCTGCTCCTCCATTAATGAGGGGACCCCTCGGGTACGTAAAAAGTTGCGTAATTACGTCATTTTTCACCAATGTGTCACTGGCCACCTCAAACAACTCACATCTTTGTCAGTGAAGCTGAGTGCTCCACATCTCTTCCTTCATGGTGCCCATCTACATTAAGATCCAAAATTCTGAGATTAAAGTCAGAATTCTAAGATTAAAGTCAGAATTCTGAGATTAAAGTCAGAATTCTGAGAAAAAAAGTCAGGATTCCGAGAAAAAAGTCAGAATTCTTAGATTAAAGTCAAAATTCTGAGAAAAAAGTCAAAATTCTGAGAAAAAAGTCAGGATTCCGAGAAAAAAGTCAGGATTCCGAGAAAAAAGTCAGGATCCCGAGATGAAAGTCAGAATTCTGAGAAAAAAGTCAGAATTCTTAGATTAAAGTCAGAATTCTGAGAAAAAAGTCAAAATTCTGAGAAAAAAGTCAGGATTCCGAGAAAAAAGTCAGGATCCCGAGAAAAAAGTCAGGATTCCGAGATGAAAGTCAGAATTCTGAGAAAAAAGTCAGAATTCTGAGATTAAAGTCAGAATTCTGAGAAAAAAAGTCAGGATTCCGAGAAAAAAGTCAGAATTCTTAGATTAAAGTCAAAATTCTGAGAAAAAAGTCAAAATTCTGAGAAAAAAGTCAGGATTCTGAGAAAAAAGTCAGGATTCCGAGAAAAAAGTCAGGATTCCGAGATGAAAGTCAGAATTCTGAGAAAAAAGTCAGAATTCCGAGAAAAAAGTCAGAATTCTGAGAAAAAAGTCAGGATTCCGAGAAAAAAGTCAGGATTCCGAGAAAAAAGTCAGGATTCCGAGAAAAAAGTCAGGATTCCGAGATGAAAGTCAGAATTCTGAGAAAAAAGTCAGAATTCCGAGAAAAAAGTCAGAATTCTGAGAAAAAAGTCAGAATTCTGAGAAAAAAGTCAGAATTCTGAGAAAAAAGTCAGAATTCCGAGAAAAAAGTCAGAATTCCGAGAAAAAAGTCAGAATTCTTAGATTAAAGTCAAAATTCTGAGAAAAAAGTCAAAATTCTGAGAAAAAAGTCAGGATTCCGAGAAAAAAGTCAGGATTCCGAGAAAAAAGTCAGGATCCCGAGATGAAAGTCAGAATTCTGAGAAAAAAGTCAGAATTCTTAGATTAAAGTCAGAATTCTGAGAAAAAAGTCAAAATTCTGAGAAAAAAGTCAGGATTCCGAGAAAAAAGTCAGGATTCCGAGAAAAAAGTCAGGATTCCGAGATGAAAGTCAGAATTCTGAGAAAAAAGTCAGAATTCCGAGAAAAAAGTCAGAATTCTGAGAAAAAAGTCAGGATTCCGAGAAAAAAGTCAGGATTCCGAGAAAAAAGTCAGGATTCCGAGAAAAAAGTCAGGATTCCGAGAAAAAAGTCAGGATTCCGAGATGTAAGTCAGAATTCTGAGAAAAAAGTCAGAATTCCGAGAAAAAAGTCAGAATTCTGAGAAAAAAGTCAGAATTCTGAGAAAAAAGTCAGAATTCCGAGAAAAAAGTCAGAATTCTGAGAAAAAAGTCAGAATTCTTAGATTAAAGTCAGAATTCTGAGAAAAAAGTCAGGATTCCGAGAAAAAAGTCAGGATTCCGAGAAAAAAGTCAGGATTCCGAGATGAAAGTCAGAATCCTGAGAAAAAAGTCAGAATTCCGAGAAAAAAGTCAGAATTCCGAGAAAAAAGTCAGAATTCCGAGAAAAAAGTCAGGATTCCGAGAAAAAAGTCAGAATCATGAGATTAAAGTCAGAATTCTGTCTTTTCTCCAATACTAAATTGAAATAAAATCTTAAAATCAGTAAACTTTTTTTTTTTTTTTTTTCCAGTGGCCCTAATCCTCTTCCGTAATTCTCCATGCACATTTTGAACATTTTAATGATTGCTGATTTGGTACCACATGACCCCAATATGTCCAACGTATAAATGCACGCTCCTCTGCGCTCCTAGCTTGTTTGTTATGCGCCTGTAGATTCTCTCATTGACCCTTTTCTGTGCGCTCAGTTAAACTTTTCTCACTTTGTGGGTGGAACCAGCCTGGTAGTGAAAACTGCGTTCGCCATGTTGGATGTGGAAAATCTGCTGTTAGTCTCATAGACAGTACTTCAGTATTAGAGGGGCTTTAATCTAATTAAAAACTTTATATTTCTAATATTTAAAATATATTTTTTTGTTTAAAAGTTTTTTTTTGTATCTTTTGGGTTTATTGACCTGATATTGTAACCTTATCTCATAATATTGAATAAAATGATCTATAACTTGGCCCTAATCATGTGACACTGCCAGGACTCTTATATGACTGTATGACTATTTTCCTGATCTTCCAACTTTATTCTCATGATGTTTTTCCTGCAATATTGCCACTTTTGTCTGGTATTTTTGCTGTTTTTCTTGTTATATTAGTAATTCTCTCCTTTTATTACCATAACAATATGCGCCTCAGTCCATACCAGATATTAAGAAGCTAATTTCCATATCCAGCCGACTATTTATAAAGACAATACTGGACGTAAAAAAGAAAAAAAAAAATACCTCACACCAGTTGCAAAATGACTGTAGATGTAAAATGTTCAGCTTTAAACCAGAGTTCATCAAAACCTCACTTTCCTCAATCTAAACAGTTAAGCTAACATTAGCTTAGCTCATATTAGGTTCCAAATTTGACATTAATCACCGTGCTCGGACCGTTCTCGTTACGGTTTCTAAAGGGTTTTGTAAATGGGGTATACTTTTCGCAAGAAGCTCTCAGAACTGAGCTGTTTGACTTCAGACATCAGAACCAGACATCAGAACATATAAAAGATATATAAAAAGTTAAATAAAACTAACAAACTTTGTGGGAGGGTGAAGGTATTCTAAAAAGGCACTGATGAAATGAAATGAAATGACCGAATGTTTTTAAAGTTCATGAAGCATTATGCAACAGTCCTAAAGCTAAAGCTTGTGAATACCTGAAGTTGGTACTCCTCTGAATTCTGGACGGACCCGGAAGGCGGAACACCTGAGCATCATAGGCATCGTAGTCTACCTGTATAGGGAGGCTGTTCTCCGAGTCTTTAGGTGAACACAGAGCTGAAAGAGTCCATAAAATCATCACCTCATTCATTTTAACCATCAGGTAAAGGCGGTGACTGCTGACAACTCACAGTGGTCTCTGCTGCTCTTCAGGGTTTCTCCTTGAGGCTAAGGATAAGATCAGTTTTCACCACAGAAAAAAAAAAACTAGATTAGGAAACAAAAAAATCTGACAGTGAAAGAGTAAATGGGACGTCATTGTTGTGTACCTTCCGCCCAGCCAGCTTGATCCGAGGAGTAAACGAGTTACAGGAACTCTGGCTTTTGGACGGATAGAAGCTGCAGAAAAGACGGGAGGTCTAAAAAGTCACAGCTACAACTTTTTCAGCCAAAGGATTTTGCGAATATAATAAATCCACAAAACATCATAAAAGTAATTATTCTTACATGCAAACACGTAATTCAACTCAGTTTATTAATATAGCGACAATTCACAAGGCGTCATCTAAAGGCTCTAAACAGAGACAATTTAACCAGATCATACAGACAGATTGGTTTAAAGTTTTCTATCTAAGGAAAACCAGCTGATTTAATCAACTCATTGACTGGAAAGCAATCCCTCACACCAAGCATGCTTGTAGCGACAGTGGAGAGTAAAAACTTTTTTTTATTGTTTTATAGATTTTGATGGATCAAAAACCTAATTATTTGTTTGGTTGTAATGCGAAGACTGACAGGAAAGGATTCTGAATATTGATCTGAAAAATCTTTTAATATATCAAATAAATTAGGTAGCAACATAGGCCAAGACTTGTTTTAAATTAGAAAAACTGTAGGCTAATAAACTGAGCAGCGTTAGCTGGACATGATGTATCGGGTAGACAAGACATACTTATTTCCGTAACAAACCAAATTCTTTCTCAAGAAACATAACATGTTACTGTTTAACCAAAGTGTCTGTAATTTGTTTGGACTCCGACTACTTTCCATTATTGTAAGAGAGGGAGAACGAATGTGGGCCAGATCAGAACAGGGCTAATTACCAAGCAATAATAATAATGAACTGTTCTCTCTTCCTGGACGGGGCCGCCTTTTACAGCTTCCTTTTGTATCTCTGCTTCTGTCTCCTTGAACCTCAGTCGGCCTCAGCAGATGGCCGCTCACACTGAGCCTGGTTCTGCTGGAGGTTTCTTCCTGTTAAAGGGGAGTTTTTCCTCTCCACTGTCGCTACAAGCATGCTTAGTGTGAGGGATTGTATTTGAGTCAATGAGTCGATGCAATCAACTTTTTTTCCTTAGATAGAAAACTTTGTATCAATTTGACTGTATGATCTGGTTGAACTGTAAAGTGCCTTGAGATGACATGTGTTGTGAATTTGGCGCTATATAAATAAACTGAATTGAATTGAATCTTTGCAAAGGTAAAATAAAATGCTAAATGAGTGAAATCCATTGATCTCCGTTTATTTAACCGGAGTCAATAATTGAATTTTTTTTTCCCACAACAATTTACAAAAAAAAAAAATTCCATTATATACTTTCAACAGCAAAATACCACATTATTTTATTTTAAGTTCAAAACAAGTTTTTCTTTTTTCTTAACTTATTTTTAGATATGTTTTTACAGTACAAACTGAAAAAAAAAAGTACTGGAATACTTTGAAAGAATAATTCTAACACAAAGTTTAATATCTAAGTATAAAAGTTATGGACTTGTCTTATATCAATTAGAAAACTGCTTTTTTTTTTATTTATCTCAATATATTTCACGTCCCAAATGAGTTCTTTGTTTCTTAGTTTAACCTGCTATAAATAAAGGGATCGTTCATGGAGAACATGGAGCTCCTCCTACCTGTGGTTGATCCAGTGTGGAAGGTTGTAGTCATCTCCAGCACGCGAGTCTCTGGCTGTCGCCTTGTTTTGCAGCTTAAAAAGAAAACAACAGAGACCAGAACTTGTAAAAATGAGCTTTCTTCAGCCGGAGGCGGCAACACCGGCTGACACTTTGAATCCTTTACCTTAAACAACGGCACAGCGTGCAGCGGCTGCTCCCCCATACACACCAGGTCCACACCGATGCCTAAAAAGAATTCAGCATCACCTTTAATCATTTCCTACACCTTCCCTTCGCTTGTGTGCATTGAAACACTGACCGTTATCGATCATTCGCTGTTTAGTGAGAATCATGAGCAGACGGTCCACTTCAAACACTCCCACCCCAGGAGTGATGACCACGGACATCTGGCCGGTGCGGTCAAAGTTACGGTTGATGTAGTGCTTGTCAAACACTGAGGGAGACATTTAGAACAACACAACTCATCATTCTCAATGTAGAAAAAAACAAAAAAACAAAGAAAGAGATCAGTGAAGGTGGCTTTATGTCCTACTGTAATAAAAGCACAGAATTAACTGGAGTTTTCACTGATAGGGTTAAATTAAGGTGGAGCCTCCTTTCATTCACCACAGGTGTCAAGTAACGAAGTACAAATACTTCGTTACTGTACTTAAGTCCACTTTTTAGGTATCTATACTTTACTCCATTACTTATTTTTCCTCCTACTTTTGACTTCTACTCATTACATTTTCACACAAGTATCTTTACTTTCTATTCCTTACATTTTTAAAACAAACGTTACTCGTTTGCGAGCGTCAGACAGCTATGGTGCATTCAGGAGCATGGGACATTTCATACTTACAAGGAAAGAGACAAAAACGGAACGTAACTCATACAATAATGTATTTATTCAGAAACAGTGTGGGCTTTCTTACAATACTGAATGCTCTATAATTGTGTTTCTGTTATTTTTGATTATTCACATCTGCTAGCTTTTTATTCTAAAAAGTATCAAAGTTTTTCAAAAGCCTGTTTAAAAGCTCCAAATGAGGCTTCAGATCGTACAGCGACAATTGCGCTGTCATTGTTTTACAGGGCAGAATTTGCATTTGCTGAATCTTGTCTTTTAACTAGTGATGGATATACAGGAATACAGTCATACAAGTGTCAACTCCTCTCAGATAGAACTGGATGCAATATTTGGCAATTTCTATTTTTATTTTTTCATCTTTTTTTTTTTTTATTCAGTGTAACATGAATGCATAAATACGTCATTTTATTTGAGTGTTAAATTCTGTTTAAAGTAACAGATCATTAAAAATGTCTCCTGACATTTACTGGTTGATTTTCTTTATTCGAACGCCACTGATTTTTAATTAGTTACCCATGGTTTAATGTTTATAAATGTTTATTTCCCATCCATTTTCCATCCAATGCAGATCATTGGCTCCATCCACATCTAGTGAAAACTAGTGTGATTGGATGAGTCATAGAAGGCAAACACTCATTGGTTAGCTAAAGGAAATCATTAGAAGCAAGCAGGTGTTCTTCAAACTGTAAACGTGAATTGTCTATGCCATGCTACAATGTGGGATTCAGGAAAACATGTCTAAATGTCTGAAAGGTCGGACACAGGCGAGAGCGTATCGGGAGACCTCCCTCATCCTTGGCAATATCTCTAAGAACTTTTTAAAATAGACGACAAATTGAGCTTTTAATTCATATAGTGGCATCTGGCCTTTTTCTTAAAGGTTACTTTATACTTTTATACTTTAAGTAGTTTCTGGAGCACATACTTTTTCACTTTTACTTGAGTAAAGAGGTCAAGTTGATACTTCAACTTTTACCAGAGTGTTTTTAAACTGCAGTATCTATACTTCTACTTAAGTAACAAATGTGTGAACTTTTGACACCACTGTCATTCACCCATTTCTGCACACAGCTGGTCAGGTGGTGGAAAGAAGGCCAAAAAAAAAAGAAAAAATCAGCCTCCCTTGCTTGAAAGAACAGCTAATTTGTCTGTTTGGAAATACTGACGATGCATAAAAAGGCACACTTCGACATACAGCAAGTAAATTGACACAAGTCAGAAGTTACAGGTAAGTTATCTGATCGTTGACATACATTAAGTATGAGTTACTCGTAAGTCACGGCGTCTACCATGTTTTCGCGACTATAAGGAGCATATAAACGTCTTTTTTTTCCCTCAAAACATGCGGGGCGCCCTATGTGTGTTGTTACTGCGGACGTTGTTGAGACCGCCATGAGAACGTTAAAGGGGGAAGTGTGGGCGTGGATTGTGTATAAAAGAACAGGTATGTGCTTTATGCAGAACTCCTCATCTCCTCATTGAGGAGATGATGAAAGAGTGGCTGAGGGAGGTGAATGTAAGGAGACCAGGTGGTTTTTTTCCACGCATCACCATCGCTGTTAATCTGTGACTCCATGCGTGCCCATCTCACAGCCAATGTGAAAAACATAGTGAAACAAATTAACGCTGTGCTCGCTGTTATTCCGGGAGGTCTGACAAAGGAACTTCAACCGCTCGACATCGGTGTGAACCGGCCGTTCAAAGTAAGGCTGCGTTCACACCGGACGCAGCAGGCGCAGGAGAAGCAGCGAGTTTACATGCAAAGCCAATGGTTGACGCGCGTCAAAGCGCAGCAAAAGGTCCCGCAGCGCGTCTGAGCAGCTGGCGCAGCGCGTCGGGAGCGTTTAAGCATCTGACGCGCGTGACACTGGCTTCTCATCATTTCATGGGCATTATACTGACTACGTGATGCATAAATTAGGCTTTTGTTGGACATAAGTTCTGGACTCATTATGAATATTCAATACATAGAAACTTCAGCGTATGCCAGCATTTTAAGAGAATCTGGGACGAGAGGGCCCTTAGCCTACCTTGCTTGAAAGAACGCATGCGTATTTTTAACATTCTAATGCGTAATTAAGTCGGGCATACACTGTAGGTTATTTTGCCCTTTTTGGGCCGATAATAATCTCCAGTCGTGCGACAATTTTTGCGACAACAGAGGGTTACGAGGGGCAATTAGCTTCTCATGACCAGCTCCTGATCAGGGATCAAAAGGTCGGGAGAAAATCAAAAGTGTTTGAAATTCAGTCGGCCGTCTTAAGGTGGTCGTGGGCAAATCGCTCAGTGCGCAAACAAGGATTCTTCTTCTTCTTCCTCTCAAATGTAAACACAGAAGCATGGCGGGGTTGCAATGAGTGAAATGGAGTTCTTTCTGTAAAATTGACAAACTGTAGTAGCCTCGTTTGCTCAGCCGTGTCTTTTTTCCAAATACGTCGTCGCCTTTTTTTCTTTTTAGGGCTTTCAGCACAAAATTGCACAAATAGTCAAAGCAGTGCGTTTCTCTCTAGTCAGCTTCATATTCCTCTTCTACTCGTTTGGCTTCCGGATAGACGAGTCTGAGCAGCGCCATCTCACTGCGGAGCTGAGGTTGTTTTTAGACGTACAGTTTGAGCAGGTAGATCTCATCAGAGCGTCGGGTCGCACAGTGTGAGAACAAACATAGTGAGCTGTAAATTTTTAAACCCTGCGGTTTCGTCGTACAGTTTGAGCTGTAGCTGCGTGCAACGATAGAAAAAATCGTTGCATCGAGTATTCCCAGCTTTACTTAACAGTATGAGGCCCCAATATATAAAAAGCATAAGTTAATCTTCCTTCTCTGTGCTATTTGGATTTATGCGCCTGTAGATTCCCTCATGCTACGTTCACACCGTACGCAGCAGACGCAGCAGAAGCAGCGAGTTTACATGCAAAGTCAATGGTTGACGCGCAAAATTTCCCGCAGCGCGTTTTGAGCAGCAGGCGCAGCACGTCGGGAGCGTTTAAGCATCTGACGCGCCACAAACGCGCTGCTGCTTGAGATGGAAAAATTTAACTTTTGCGGCTCGACGCGCCGCATCAATCAATCCGAGAAGCTGATCTGGGAGCTGGCAGGGAGACAGACACATCGCTGATGACACAGAGCGCTGTGATCACTCCTCTGAAACAGTTTGTTGAGGCATAAATTAACTTAAAATGCAGAAATCTGCCGGCAGAATATGTTCGCTTTTATTATCCTGCTTACTGCAGTTTAGATTATTTAGATGAAAAACACCTACCAGCCGCCGCGGTGAACCGCGAGGAGGCGACCGGCCAGAGGCTGCTGTTGAATGGGATTCCTACTGACAGCGCCGCTGGTATGTGGGGGTCTGAGCGGCTCCGACAGAAATAATATTGGAAGGCAGGATGGTAATCAGGATGAACTGACTGCAGTGATTAAGTTTTCAGGTGTATTTTCTCACTTTAAAACATATTAAAACTACTTTATTCCCACTGATCACAGCAAATATAGCTGCAAGGCAGAGAAAGGATAGAGTAGCTCCGCCCAACGCGCGTCAGACACACTTTTGCACCGCGCAGCCAGAGCAGCAAAGCTGCTTCAGCCGCCCGTCAGAACTAAACTGGTACAAGCAGCAAAAATGAAGCAGCAGACACGATTTTGCTGCTCCTGCTGCGTCCGGTGTGAACGTAGCATAACATCTGTAGCTGTTTCTGAGGGGGAGAAAGTAAACTGCTAATGATCGGCTACAGCTTAGGAAATCCTGCTTCTTCAGACAGTGCCGTTTTCTTCCTGATTGCGGCTGGTAAGGTTAGGAAAGCATCTTCATGCTAATAGCTGTTCTCTTAGAGTTTTAATCGGTTAAATGAAATCATTACTAAATAACTTGGTTTTACAGAGACATGATTAAAACCGTCCCACTTCGTATGAGAGTCGGACAAACTCGACTCTGAAGTTTATTGGTAGACTAAAATGTGTTGTTTGATTAAACTCCTTTATAGTTTTCCCCTCTTTTCCTTCACTTGCAGAGACATTTCTTAGTCAGAGGAGCTTTGGTTCAATCAGAAGAGGTTTGGTTTAAGCCAACTCACCGTTAAAGGAAAGATTGATAGCCTCCAGGTAGTTTCCCTGGACAGCAGTGGAATTATAGCCCACAGGAAAACCATCTGACGTCACAACGAGCAAACAAAACAATTTGGGTTATGATTGGATCCTGAATCCCAGATCAGAGATGCTTTGGACTTCTCCACTACCTGCTTCTTTAAGTCGCACCAGAACAGGGTACTGGATGAAGAGTTTCTTGATGGTGACCAGTAGAGACGTCCACTCGTCCCGTCTCTCATTCTGAGCAACGACCCTGATCACAAAACAGTCCACAGCTTCCATCAGACCCCGACCATCATCGGTCCTTTCTCTTTTCATTGGGTTCCCTTACCTGTAGAAGTCTTCATAATAGCGTCCCTCGTGGTTCTGTCTCATGGATCCTCTCACAATTTCAGGAAACTCCTCTGAGGAATTTCACAACTTATTCAACATGTTTAAATAGGAAGAGAATAAACAGGAAAAATCCAATAAACTCACCCAAAGTTTTGGCGTTATAAAATGTGCGTGAAAAAAGCACGACGGTCACTTCATGGCTGCAGTTCTTCTCCTGTTAACATGGAATATGATTAAAGGGACTAATTTGGCTTTTTTGTTAACAAAAATCAAGCATGGCTTTCAGAAATACATAATCTGTCAAAGTCTAGTAAAAATTAAAATCAAAACAGCTGTGAGCCTAAAATCGGCCATTTTGAATCAAACGTTGCCCTGCTGAAAAAGACCAACAGAGTTGAAAAAATTACCAAAAAGCCTCCGTTTGTCAGAGGTATATATATATATATATATATATATATATATAGTAGTGACGTTATGAGATGAGCCGAGGCTTCGAGGCGTGTGTCGAGTAATGGAGGGGGCGTTTCCCCAAAGCGCGTGTCGAGGCGTGATTCATTTAGAGGAGGGGCCAAAATTGATTACGTCCGAGGCCTCGTTACCGTGAAACCACGTGACCGCTTCGCGAAGTGGTTCGGGAAGCGCAAGAATTTTGACAGGCATTTAAACAGCTTCCGTGTTCAGTCAAGATGTTGGAGATTGGAGGAGAGCTGCTCTCAGCTGGATAAAGTTTGGATTGATTCTAAGAATAAATTGGTTGTTTTTCCAACCAATCTAGTTGCTTAAAGCTAATTTGGTTTGAATAAACAATGTAATGATCAAAATCTGAGCAGTTTTAAGAAATATTTTCTGCCAGATCAGACTATCTACATGAGTGGCGTCCTCTGTAAGGGACAGACTCTTACCCTAGAGGTTGTTGGTTCAAGACCTGTCTCTATCTTTTGAAAGTTGCGATTAAACTTAATTATTTTGGCTGATGAGACTAATTTGCATTGTTTTGCCCGAGTAAAAATATAGATTGGGAAAATTAGGTCGGTTTAGTCAAAAGATTGGTTAAATACAACTTCCAACCTGATTAAAACCAAAAAACATGGAAAAACTATCATGTTTGAATAAAATTGACTAACACCTTTCATTTTGTTCATCATTGCCCAATTTGCACAAATACTTTCACTGTCTGCTTGAGTTTATTTCACTAAAATGGCAGAAAACTGTGCACCTTAAATGATTGTTCTAAGAAATTTTACACTTAAAAAACTTACAAAAGATTTTATTATACACACCAACCATTAACAATTTCAAGGGAACTTAAAAGGGGAAAAAAAGAAAAACAATTGCAAAAAAAAAATCACAGATTTTATTACAAACTGTAGTTCTGCTCTCCACCAGTAGGTGGTGACATGTTCACATGAAGCCTCATGAACTGTGGGGATCGTTGAAGCAATTTGGCCAAACGGTTCAATGCCTCATGAGGCTTCATCTCACCATCACTAATATATAGATATATAGATAGATATAGATATAGAGATAGATATCATGAAGGACTTCTGGGAATCTGGGAAGTCTTTTTCCGCACAAAAATGTTTATAGTCTGTATACTCAAGTTAAAGATTCGATTCAATTACTAAAATAGCCGACTATAATTTTTATAATCAATTCATCTGACTAACTGTTACAGACCTTAAGTGAAATAAATAAAAACATAAATACCGACTTAAATAAAAGTAAAGGTATAGTGTAAATAAATGGACTGATGTTTTCTTTGAGGTTTCAATAAAACAGAGATTCTTAGGAAAACAAAACAAGAGCAAATGAAAACATTAGACCTGGATCTTTCAGCAGTTTGATAATCTTTGAGTTTGTTTGTTTAAGTTTGATTATCAAACTAAAGGGATAGTGCAAAAAAAAAAAAAAAAAAAAAAAGTTCAAACCTTCCATTTAGTAAACAGATCAGACAGGAATCCATTGACGGCTTTTTCAAAGTACAGATCTCCTGGAAGGAAAAGATCCAAATGAAATATTCATCTGTGAAGGAAAGAAACGGGAGCAGCCAGTCGAATTATTGATGTCTCACCGTATATATCGAAGTCCCACATCTCACAGCTCATCTGGATGAAGATGTAAACCATGGCAGAGGTTGATCTAAAAACCACCTGAGAAACCAGAACCTTAGATTAGTTTAATGACTAACGACATGAAGGATGGCTGGCATGATGACATGACAATAGGAGTGAGTTAAGAGATGTTTGGTTTTTTAAATCCTAGTTTCCAAAGATTCATTTAATATCTTTATAGTAGGTCCCAGTGTGTATGGGATGGAAATCATTTCAAATATGCAAAGCAGTATATCTAAGCTCTTTATCAACAAGTCAAGGAAAACTATTAAGTATCAGACACAGAAGTTTTACTAAAAGAGATCCTTCATTACAGGTCACTATAGAAAGTGTGACTGGGAGAAATGTATATAAGGTGAAAACTTGTACGTTATACATGAAAATTACTTTATGTATTATTGTATATTATAACAGTAAATTATCAAATGCACTTTACTTATTTTTGTAATTTACGGAGAATATAATTATATTTTATAACTAAGGTCAGAAATATGAAAAGAAAATCAGTCAGTTATAAGCTGAATTGGGTTTCATAAATGTCACCGCTATGGAGTTAATTTTGTTTCATTATTATATATATACATACATACATATATATATATATACATACATATATATATACATATATATACATATATATATATATACATACATATATATATACATACATATATATATACATATATATACATATATATATATATATATACATACATATATATATATACATACATATATATATACATATATATATATATACATACATATATATATACATACATATATATATACATACATATATATATATATACATATATATATATACATATACACTATATTGCCAAAAGTATTTGCTCACCCATCCAAATTATTGGAATCAGGTGTTCCAATCACTTCCATGGCCACAGGTGTATAAATTCAAGCACCTAGGCATGCAGACTGTTTTTACAAACATTTGTGAAAGAATGGGTCGCTCTCAG